>NC_141938.1:4406011-4626392 GCF_057802395.1 Ceratotherium simum simum | reverse complement strand
TTGTCATTTTTCAATATCGCTGCTCTTTGATTTCTCTCTAGTTGAATATGATATTCTTGGGGTGTGCATTTTTTTTTTTGAGGTTTTATCATGTTTACTGTTCTCTGGGATTTTGCTGGATGTGCAGTTTGCTGGCTATCGTTAATTTTAGGATCATTTTTGGTGATTATTACTTCACTTGTTTCCTCCTATTACTTTCTATCTTTCTTTTCCTTCCAGGTATTCCAAACCTGTGTATTGTAATGTACTTCTGTTAAAGAGAGTTGTCCCTAGGCTTAATGGATATTGTACTCTGTCTTTTTTGTTCTTTTCGTTTCATAATTATATTTGTTTCATTGTATGGCATTTCTGTCATTTCCCAACATGCTCTTGAACCTGCATTACAGAGAAATATCATGAAATGTGATCACAGTAAAAATGTGTAGATAATTTCCATGTGTTCATGATGCTGTTAAATTGATGAGTGTGCACAGAAAAAGAGTTTTTGATGATCACATCATAGAATATATATTTAGAGAGTAATGACAGAATCATGTGTAACTTTCCTAGAGAAATGGAATGTAGATTCCCCCATTAACTGTCAGCCTTTCACGCATCCTACTCTACACATATTTTGTGATGTTTTAGGACTCAGTGGCCATTGAGGATGTGGCTGTGAACTTCACCCCAGAGAGAGTGGGCTTTACTGGATCCTTCACAGAAGAAACTCTACAGAGATGTGATGTTAAGGAGAGCAGCTTCAGGGAACCTGGCACTCCTGTAGAGTAAGGGGAATGAGGACATTTCCTTCACTTCACCAATTAAGGATTGGAGAACGAGGATGTTTTCTTGCCCATTAACATTGTTCCAAGATGTAGAATGGGAAAGAAGGGAGAGATGTTGGTAAAATAAACTTGAAATGGTCATAGCTCATCGTGGTCTTAGAATCTAAAATTTTTGTATAATTTCCAATACGTTGGAGATCAACTGCCTGGAGTCTGCATTTCCAGGAAAAACAAGGGAAGATCATGACATTGAAGATCAGTACAAAAGCCAGGGGAGAAGACTAAGGTGAGTCACACTCACAATAGAAAGCAATGTCTTGGGCTGGCCCGTGGCTTAGCCGGTTAAGTGCATGCGCTCCGCTACTGCCTGCACTGAGTTCGGATCCCGAGGCGCACACTGTAAACGGCACCGCTTCTCACGACCATGCTGAGGCCATGTCCCACATACAGCAGCTAGAAGGATGTGCAGCTGTGACATACAACTATCTACTGGGGCTTTGAGGAAAAAAAGGAGGAAGATTGGCAATAGATGTTAGCTCAGAGCCGGTCTTCCTCAGCAAGGAGGAGGATTAGCACGGATGTTAGCTCTGGGCTGATCTTCCTCACAAAAAAAAAAAAAAAAAAAGTAATGTCTCACATGAGAATCCTGATATGTTACAAAATTTTAAAAAGAAGCAAACAAAATGAATAACCCTTGCTTCAAATGTAGCTATTCTTAGGGGCCAGCCTCGTGGCATAGTGGTTATGTGCGTGTGCTCCACCACTGGTGGCCCGAGTTCGGAACCCGGGTGCGCACCAACGCACCGCTTGTCAGGCCATGCTGTGGTGGCATCCCACATAAAGTGGAGGAAGATGGGCGTGGATATTAGCTCAGGGCTGATCTTCCTCACAAAAAAAAAAAATTTAGCTATTCTTAGAAAATTTTGACCAAATATACCTTCTGAAATGTGAGGTACAGGTGCAGCTTTTACAAAATAAATTCACTTGGAAACAGTTCTAATAAATCCTGTATATGAATATCACCATTTGGATAATAGAAAGGGTGAAGTCCTCTTGTGGAGCATTCAGTATATTCAATTTCAGAGAATTCAGACAAGGCAGAAAACCTGAACTTTTCCTATAAATTATAATAAATATAACAAATATAAAGATCATTAATAAAGCAATGATTAATAATGTACTTCTTATGTTTTACAGAAGTCATATGGTGTTGAGACTCTGTGAAAGTGAAGAGGGTAGTCAATGTGGAGAAAACTTCATCCTTATTCCAAATGTTGATCTGAACAAGAAAACTAGTGCAGCAAAACCATGTAAAGATAGAGCATGTGGAAAAGTCTTCATGCATCATTCATCCATTAATAGGCACGTTACTGGTCACACTGAACACAAACCATATGACTGTGAAAAATATGGGGAGAAGAAATATAAATGTAAGGAATGTGGGAAAGCCTTCATTTTTCCCAGTGCTCTTCAAAGACATGAAAGAACTCATACTGGAGAGAAACCCTATGAATGTAAAAAATGCAGTAAAGCATTGGCTTCATCCAAGTCTCTTCAAATACATGAAAGAAGTCATACTGGAGAGAAACCATATAAATGTAAAAAATGCAATAAAGCATTCATTTCTTCCAGGTCTCTTCAAATGCATGAAAGAACTCATACTGGAGAGAAACCATATAAATGTAAAAAATGCAGTAAAGCATTCATTTATTCCAAGTCTCTTCGATTACACGAAAGAAATCATACTGGGGAGAAACCCTATCAGTGTAAAGAATGTGGGAAAGCCTTTACAGCTCCCTCAGGCCTTCGATCACACATGATCTGTCACACTGGAGATGGACCTTATAAATGTAAGGAATGTAAGAAAGTATTTGTTTCTCCTAGTGCACTTCGAATACATGAAAGGAGTCACACTGGAGAGAAACCCTATGAATGTAAAAATTGTGGTAAAGCATTCAGTCATCCCAGAAATCTTCGAGTGCATGAAAGATGTCACACTGGAAAGAAACCCTATGAATGTAAGGACTGTGGGAAAGACTTTATTGCTCTCACCGCCCTTCAAGTTCACATGATCACTCACACTGGAGATGGACCTTATAAATGTAAGGAATGTGGGAAAGTTTTCGTTCATCCCAGTTCATTTCAAATACATGAAAGGAGTCATACTGGAGAGAAACCATATGAATGTAAAGAATGCAGCAAAGCATTCAGTTGTACCAGTTCTCTTCGAGTACATGAAAGAATTCATACAGGAGAGAAACCATATGAATGTAAAAAGTGCAGTAAAGCATTCATTTATTCCAAGTCTCTTCAAGTACACGAAAGAAATCATACTGGGGAGAAACCCTATCAGTGTAAAGAATGTGGGAAAGCCTTTACAGCTCCCTCAGGCCTTCAATCACACATGATCTGTCACACTGGAGATGGACCTTATAAATGTAAGGAATGTAAGAAAGTATTTGTTTTTCCTAGTGCACTTCGAACGCATGAAAGGAGTCACACTGGAGAGAAACCCTATGAATGTAAAAATTGTGGTAAAGCATTCAGTCATCCCAGAAATCTTCGAATGCATGAAAGATGTCACACTGGAAAGAAACCCTATGAATGTAAGGACTGTGGGAAAGACTTTATTGCTCTCACCACCCTTCAAGTTCACATGATCACTCACACTGGAGATGCACCTTATAAATGTAAGGAATGTGGGAAAGTATTCATTCATCCCAGTTCATTTCAAAGACATGAAAGGAGTCATACTGGAGAGAAACCATATGAATGTAAAGAATGCAGCAAAGCATTCAGTTGTACCAGTTCTCTTCGAGTACATGAAAGAATTCATACAGGAGAAAAACCATATGAATGTAAAAAGTGCAGTAAAGCATTCCTTTATTCCAAGTCTCTTCGAGTACACGAAAGAAATCATACTGGGGAGAAACCCTATCAGTGTAAAGAATGTGGGAAAGCCTTTACAGCTCCCTCAGGCCTTCAATCACACATGATCTGTCACACTGGAGATGGACCTTATAAATGTAAGGAATGTAAGAAAGTATTTGTTTCTCCTAGTGCATTTCAAATACATGAAAGGAGTCACACTGGAGAGAAACCCTATGAATGTAAAGAATGTGGCAAAGCATTCAGTTGTACCAGTTCTCTTCGAGTACATGAAAGAATTCATACAGGAGAGAAACCATATGAATGTAAAAAATGCAGTAAAGCATTCATTTCTTCCAGTTCTCTTCAAGTACATGAAAGAATTCATACTGGAAAGTAACCCTTTGAATGTAAGGAATGTGGAAAAGCCTTTAGAGATCCTTCAAGCCTTCAATCACACATGATTGTTCACACTGGAGATGGACTTTACAAATGTAAGGAATGTGAGAAAGCATTCATGTATCCCAGATTACTCCGAAGACATGAAACAAATCACACTGGAGTGAAAACCTATGAATATAAAGAAAATGGGAGGGCCGGCCCTGTGGCTTGGTGGTTAAGTGCGCGCGCTGTGATGCTGGTGGCCCAGGTTCGGATCCTGGGTGCGCATCGAGGCACCACTTCTCCGTTCATCCTGAGGCCGAGTCCCACATACAGCAACTAGAAGGATGTGCAGCTACGACATACAACTACCCACTGGGGCTTTGGGGGGAAAAAATAAAATAAATAAAATCTTTAAAAAAAAAAAAAAGAAAGAAAATGGGAATGTCTTCAGTTCTCATCAAATTTTCCAAATACATGAAAGAGATCATACTGGATAGAAACCGTATGAATATGCAAAATATAGTAAAGCATTTGTTTTCCCAGTTCTCTCTGAAGAATTGAAAGAACTCGTACTGGAGAGAAACCCTGTGAATAACAGGAAAGTGGGAAAGCTTTTGTTTGTCATGCAAACTTTTGAGGATATGGGAGAATGGACACTAGAAGAAAAACCATGTAAAAGTAATGAACGTGGAAAGACTTCTGTCATCACAGATCTTAATGAAGGCATAAAAAGAGTCCCTTGGTTCCAACATCTTGGATGTGAACAACACAGGAAAGACATCACATGGCTTACACCATTATATGTGTAATTCCCACTAAAAAGAAATACAAATATAAGTCATGAGAAAATTTGATGGGAATTAATGTGTAGGCTGTTCTAGAAAACTTGCAACATGAAAGAGTTGTTATGAAATTTGTAAACCTATTGTGCTTACGAAGGATCTTTCTTAAAGTGTGACATTGGATTGTGGATTTCTATTAAGTACTTTCAGAAATGAAGATTGAGGTAAGATCATTCTGCAAGTCATCCTTGATCAATAGTACATAAGATTACTAAGTAGTGGTTTTTCCTTAAATCAACTGATAATATTTTCTCTTCAATTTTTTTATAGTGTATTCATTTTTCTGTGTTTAGGGACAATTGAGAATGACAGTCTGTATTTGTTGGGATTTTCTTACTGTCTTTGTATTGCAGTTCCCAGATATGCCTAATCCATTGTATATATTGTGCCTTTCTTAGAGAAAGCTCCTTTTCTGGGGCAGTGGGTATAGTAGACTTTTTTTATTTTCTATACTATTAAACAGTTGGAATAAATTTTGATGTATGGCAAGTGTATCAAAGAGTATACTTTCTTGTGAATTATTTTCATGTTAAGCCCTTTGCTCTTTGTCCTTCCTTCTGATTGGTATTTGGTGAAGAGACTTTGAATTATATAGGGTCCTGTGCTAGGGCAACAAAATCGCGAGCTGGACATGTCATGCATGTATTGCATTATGTCAATGAGAGTAATATTAAGAAGTAGATCTTTAAGAATCCATCCCCCTTTTGGTTCCAAGTTGGAATTCACCAATAGCCTCACTTGCATGAGATTTGGAAGGCAGAAGCAAAGAAGACATTAGTTAGATTTTGGAGCTGCCATGCAAGGAGAGAGACAGTTACATAGGAGCTTGGAAGACACCATCTTCCATCACATTTTCTGAATTCTTTGCCTTTCTAGTCTAGAGTATCTTGAATACCACCACCAACTGTTTGATTTCCATTTGCATAGAGATATATTGTCCACTGGTATTTTCACAAATTTCACATCAAAGATCCATTAGAGTTAGGAATTTTCTGTGCAGCCTCTTGTGTCCACCAGAAACCTAATTCACACTTTTTGTGGTTGGGAGTGTTCTCTGATTCTCCTCTTCTCTGGATGATATCTGTAGAAGGTCTAATTTCTGTAGGAAACATCTTGTGCTGTTAATAGTGCTAGTGAGCATGTTTTCCTGATTCACCATGACGTCTACAATGGGGCATAGAAAGAACAATGTGGGAGTTTGCGTCTCTGCTACATTGTGCAGCGGCTGCCTTGACCCAGTTCTTCCACGTGAGAATGATCACGTTTCTCATGTCAGGAAGACAGTGAGTGTTTCCTGTTACTTGTAGCTGAACATATTCCCTCAATGTGTTTTCAATAATGTTTGTGTGTCATTAATACTATGTGCATTTCTTGGTGAAATGAGTGCTCCTGTAGTTGTTTCATTGATATATTCTCCCAACTGTTTTCTAAGCCATTGTATGTTAGTAAATATTACTGTGGTTCTCATTTCCTTGGAGGATATATTAAAATCCATTTAAATTATGGATTTTCTGATACACTTTTCAATTTTCTTCATTTAATTATTATATATGGTGAGTCAATTTTATCATGTACATACAGATTCAGGTATGTTTTACTCAGGCAAACTGTATTTTTTATTCTTTTAAAGTTACAATCTGGGCCAGCCCAGTGGCGCAATCGGTTAAGTGCCTGCGCTCTGCTGCTGCGGCCCGGGGTTCGCTGGTTCGGATCCCGGGCACGCACCGATGCACCGCTTGGCAAGCCATGCTGTGGCGGCGTCCCTTATAAAGTGGAGGAAGATGGGCACGGATGTTAGCCCAGGGCCAGTCATCCTCAGCAAAAAGTGAGGAGGACTGGCAGATGTTAGCACAGGGCTGATCTCCTCACAAAAAAAAAAATAAAATAAAAAAAAATAAATAAAGTTACAATCTTTGTCATGAAAGTAATTTCTCATTCATTCTTTTTTTTTTTTTTAAAGATTTTATTTATTCATTCTTTTCCCCCCAAAGCCCCAGTAGATAGTTGTATGTCATAGGTTCACATCCTTCTAGTTGCTGTACGTGGGACTCGGCCTCAGGTTGGACAGAGAAGTGGTGCCTTGGGGCGTGCCTGGGATCCGAACCTGGGCCGCCAGCATCAGAGCGCGCGCAGTTAACCGCTAAGCCACGGAGCCGGCCCTCTCATTCATTCTTAACCCATAACTTAAAATCATGGTTTTGTCAGTGTCTACTTGCCAGTGACTTGCAGGATTGCACCTCTAGTCAAAGAGAGGGGTGTAATGAAGTCTAGTAAGATTGACCACAGACCATAAAGGACCATGAGGTATAACAGTAACAGGGTGTTCAGAAGGACTTCTTACAAGATTTTGCTGTATGTTAGATGATGTGATTCCTATTCAAGGATTAAGTCATTTTCTGCATTGAATGCCGTGAGGAGGCAGACTCAATTCTACCTTTAGTAAACCTTTTATCTTTGGTAAACCTAATCATTGTTTTTTAGAAGTTGAAAACAATACAGTAGAGCTAAAGTTAATTTGTACGTAGTTCCAGTCAGTCATTTTAGTAAGAAGTAGGGATTATTACTCATTTTTAGGATTTGAGATTTTATCTTTACCACTTTTACTGTTATGGTTACAAAATACCCTTAGTTTTGTTTTGTCTAACTTTGGTGAAGGAAGTGGGTGTCACTTTTCTCTTCAGCAGGATGAGACTTGTCCTTCCAGTGAATGCAGGCAGCTCCTGGTCCTCTGGAACAGCTTTTGTCTTTCCTACTTATTATCAAAACACTGACGTATTTCCTATGGTGTATTAGACACTGTTTATTATAAAGTACCTCAGTTAAAACATAAAAATTCAGTTCTTAGTGTACTACATATTTTTAATACGTTCTTTATGACTCAACTGAGGCCTTTGGGTTTTGGTAAATTGTGAGACAATACAAACCTAGCAAGGGAGAGAGACAGGACCACTGTGCCAATCAAGCCTTTCTTTCTCAGAGACTATGCTCTTGATGCTAATGTTTCCACATCCCTCCCATGCCATGCACTTTAGAGTCAGTGTACCCAATTCGGCAGAAATAAGGCACAGTAGGATTTGGATATATTGGTGTAAAACAAACAAGTTCTTGCAGTCCTGGTGCTTATATGTTTGTGGGAAAAGAGAGATGAGTAACAAATGGGGAGGGGCCGGCCTGGTGGCGCAAGTGGTTAAGTGCGTGCGCTCTGCTGCGGCTGCCCTGGGTTCGCCGGTTCGGATCCAGGGAGCGCACCGACGCAGCACTTGTCAGGCCATGCTGTGGCAGGGGTCCTATATAAAGTGGAGGATGATGGGTGTGGATGTTAGCCCAGGGCCAGTCTTCCTCAGTAAAAAGAGGAGGATTGACATTGATGTTAGCTCAGGGCTGATCTTCCTCACAAAAACAAAAACAAAACAACAAATGGGGAACCCTAGTCTTATGAGACGGAAATAAGAGCTTTGAAGAGTTAAAATAATAACATTGAGCTAGTAGGGAGGCTTAAGTGTGTATAGCTGTTTTCTGTGCAGGTAGGAGGGAGTGAGAGTGTCATTATTATTGTTAGAGACTTGAGACTTCCTGTTTGATTTAAGCCACAGATATTTATGGTGTCTTTTTGTGTTTAATATAATTTGAGAGAATTTTTATTTACTTTTAAATATTCAAAACGTTATAGTCTTTGGCATTTTCATGTTGCTGCTGTACTGACTGAATGTGCAATAAACCATGGGGTTCCTCCCATTTAGAGAAACAGTTGCATTTATCTGCACTGCTCTAGCTCATCCTGAGTGTGTTCTATGTGTAAAGTGATATCTATCTGAGTCCACTGTGATCTCCCTGTGGAAACTCCAAAAAGAGCTATGGGTGTTTAGATGCAATCATCCAAGGAATAATTGAGATGTGCTGCAGAGGGAGGGTATCATTTTGAGGAATATCCTAATTGAGTATAAAAGGAGAAATGGAAGGGCCGGCCCCGTGGCTTAGCAGTTAAGTGCGCGCGCTCGGCCACTGGTGGCTTGGGTTCGGATCCCTGGCGCGCACCCACGCGCCGCTTCTCCGGCCACGCTGAGGCCGCGTCCCACATACAGCAACTAGAAGGATGTGCAGCTATGACATACAACTATCTACTGGGGCTTTGGGGGCAAAAAAAAGGAGGAGGATTGGCAATAGATGTTAGCTCAGATCCGGTCTTCCTCAGCAAAAAGAGGAGGATTGTCATGGATGTTAGCTCAGGGCTGATCTTTCTCACACAAAATAAATAAATAAACAAACAAATAAATAAAAGGAGAAATGGAAAATAATCACTGTCTTTTAGTAGGAGTAGCTAGAAGTTTTTAGTTTCAATGATCCACTAAGTCCCGTAGCCCATTTTGCTGTTCCATTTTCATTTCCATATGCTTAGATGTCCAGCTATGTTGTGGAAAAATCGGACAGAAAAGTAACAGCTGTGAGGTTTAATAAAGAGCAAAAGAAATCATTATTCTTCCATTTTTTTAATGATTAACTGATGTACTGGAGGGGAGTTATTAAATGGGCAACGCAAGAGTGTTGTTTTTGATGATTGCACATTTTCCATTTTTTAGTGTCAGGCTTACTATACATTTGTCAAAATTCAGAAGTATACATAAATATTGTATATTTATATAATTAATAGAAAATGAATAACTGAATCACTTTCATATGTTAGGATAATGTTAAACTCTCTTGATCCTTGATTTTTATGCATTCAACACTTCTTTCTAGCACTGTGGGATCCTTAGGAAGAATTGAAGTATTGAAAAGAAGAATGCAGTCCTCAACAGGCCTTTCTTGCAACCCTGTCTTAATTGAGAAAACACCCTCTGGGGTTGCACCTGCCCTGGTCTCCTACTCATAACTAGGAGTGAAGTGAGAGGGCTCCTAGAATCTGTCCGTGAGTTTAAATCAGGTTCTGTGGACAGATCTGTAGAAATAACTGTGATTCTGAAACATAAAGGTGTCTCCTAAGTGGGATCTGCCTGGGAATATCCTCATTAAATGCGCATTGGCACCATTTCTTTCTGTTATTATCCATTGACCTTTCCAGCTCTTCATTTCTCAACTCAGGCGTACTCATGCCTGCTTACTTGGAAACATCCTTAGAAATACATGCAGATCCCACTTTGGAAAATTTCCACAAGATAATGCCAGAGGCCTGTGAGCTGAGGTCACGGAAGCAGTGGTAGAACCCATGTCGTGACACATTCTGTCAGCCACGGTGACTAGAAACGTCACGTATTAGCAGATCTGCTTGCTTGTATATTCAACAATGCTTAAACACATTGACTTTTAGCAGAGAAATAAATGGCTCTAGAATTTGTCTAAATAAGTCAATACGTGAGTGTCCCGTTACACACACCCGTTTCCCATAGAGGCTTTAGCAGCCTACTATAATGCATCTAAGAGTCTCCAAACCTCCATGGTGGACATAAATTGCCCAAGGCATTCTTGTACCAAAATTATGCTGCTCATCCAGTGCTACACACAATTAGAGAATCCACTGATGGCAACTGACAGAGTATTTTTGTAAAGGGAGGCCCTCCCAGGGCTTGAGTTGATCCTCCACAGCCAGCTTCACATTTTGCCTTGGGTCAGAAATGCAGGACCCATCAGGTTTGCTAATCAAAGGCCTCATTGAAGAGATATAGGTACTTACAGGATAGAGCCAAAAATGGTGCTTCTGGCATATCACACCTACAGGAGGAAGTGTGTTCCCCTCTTCTCTGATTGATGTAATACATTCTGGAGGAGGTCACCTCTGTTTTAGACTCATTGGCCACTTTGGCAGTGACTTGGGAGCATATGAATGACCAGGGAGTTCATATACTTTATGAACAGTGTGCATCACCACACCTGATGGGGTCCACTTCAGAGTTGCTCTGTTCTTTCCCTGGATCAAACAGGCCATCCTTGGTCACAGATTGGATCAGACTGATTAGTCAAACTCCAGGTACTTGTGCTAGCAATAGAGAATTCCCTGGCCAAGAATCGAGCTCTTCCTCACATTTTTACAGATCCTTGAACCTTTTCCAATGATCTAGCTGTCTCATCCACCAATAGCAACAACTTGTGACCCAGGGTCACCACTTTGGCATAAAAAACTCGGGGATACCTTGCCTCACAATCCCCAAGTATGAATCAAGGTCACCACTTTGCACATATTAAACCTCAGTCTGCAGAGGCTCATTTCATTGCTCAGGGTGATAAATTCACTTAAATTTCTGAGACACGTACTGACACCTCAGACATGATGGCATTAATCTTGGCCCATGGGCCCCTGTGAAAGGAAACCACTAAGAGGCCTCTAACCTACAAGTCTAGGCAAAATTCCAGGGACTTCCCTCCCTACCGTGGGTAACTTAGTGAGTGACCAATGCATCCGATGTGGAAAAAACATGTCACAGGTAACATAATCCATGCACGTTAAGTCCAGGTGGAGGAAGGGGGTCCCTGCAGCTGATGGCAGATAGACTTTGTAGGGCTCCTCACCCCCTCTGCTGGGCTGCTTGCTACACTCAGACCATGGAAGAACCTTATATACACCAATTGCTCACCCTATCATACATGATCCTCCAGAAGCCAGAATCAAGGACTCACCAAGAAATTCTAGAAATTATTGGTATTATCAACTGTCTCAAAATATAAAACATCGGGCTCTTGAAAAGGTATTTAATGGATCTTGTGCCTCTCTATGACTCAGGCTGCAATGCTCTTACGATGGCCTAATGGCTTACTTAGCCAAAACTTGCATTCTCCTAAATAGATGCTCCTGCTGTTTGAGTTACATTCAATCTCCAGTCTTTGGGGTTTATTATTTTGTTCTCATCATCAGGCTGACTGGCACCTTATAAGTAGAGCCTTTCTATTCTAGACTTTTCTGTCAGAATTGCCACTCCTACAGGTCTTTGATTTATTGTAATCATGCTCCCTAGCCACACTCTTATATCCCACTCCTGGGTCTTCCTCCTAACATCACCCGTAGGCTGTGTGCCCTGCATGTCAATATTTCATTCTGGGCACCTGCCTTCAAGACCCTTTCAGTCCATCCAACATGAATGTACTGTTTTCCTACCATTTGCACTCGTGTGCTCATCGTCCTGGGAGTCACTGGTCCTGACCTAGGCACACATGATGTCATTCAACAAGCACATCCTTACTGCCAATCAAGAAATGTCTAAAACATTCAAAATATGTGTAGCAGACAGCTAATGTTTGAGACATTTTACATGAAAGAAAACTCCATGGCAGCCGTGGTAGTTGATGAGTACTTGGGTTTGGACTATGTATTAACCAGCCAGGGAGAGTTCTGTTCTCCTAAAAGGGCTGCTTGCTGCCTGTGGGCAGGCTGCTGTGCTGGCAAGGTGCCACCAATAACACGACAAATGACACAAGAAATGAAACAATAACATTAGTAAAATGTTCTGTCAATGTGGCCACATGCATCAAGATAATATAAACTGAACAGATTTCTGGAACCATACTGACACTTTCTTTCCTGGCTCTCTCCTATACCCTCCAATGACAGGATTCAAAGATATTTTGGAGGCTTTGTGACCCTGATTATAATTTCTTGTCCTTTTCACATGACTTTTCAATTAATATTCAAATTCAAATTCATTTTATGAGATTTGTCATCATTCTGTCAATAAGCCTCAAGAGTGAACTTTAATAAAGACACTGCTCTCATTTTTAATATTTGAGTCTTCATGAGCTTAGATACCTGCTCACCCTGTCTGGCCCACAATGGATAAATAAATCAGGAAAGTTGACACATGCCCCTTTTCTTTTTGTGCCAATAGTTAAGAGGGTCAAACTTTGAAAACCTGCTCCTCTACCCCTATACATCTTAAAGGTTGAAGCCATTCTCCCTACACAAGCCACCCCAACCCACTTACCCTTGCCCTGCTCTCCTTAGAAGGTACCTGTGAGTAATAAACATTTATATTATCTTGATGCCTGTGGCCACATTGACTTGACATCCAATCCCATTTTAGGTAGGGGGTTAATTCTGCCCCCAAAAGGACAATGATAAAAGAGAAAATAACCAATGGGAAATGTATTCAGGTGAAAGAATTTGTATAAGAGGAGGAAAAGAAATCAAAATACAGAGATTTCAGTATGATAATGTTTTTAGATGCGTTAGTCACAAAAGAAAAACTTTGAAACCACCCACATGAACTCTAGCAGTAGAATTAACAAGTGAAAATGGAATAGTCTCACAAGGGAAAATACAGCAAGAGAAGTGACTGGATGGTTTCTGTTCAGATATGTAAAGAGCTCTGAGTGATCATCTCATCTTCACAACAAGAGAAAATTGAACAATCTGAAAAGCAACCCCTCTTCTTAGATCCAAGAGAGATGAGATTACACGGCAAACCAACGCTCCCAAAATGAGAGATAGGCCAATATAGAGAATTACCGCTTACATGAAGGAGAAAGAACTGGAGGCAGCAGCCTCTAGGAACACGTAAACTGTTAACAGTGAATTTGCTGGAGACACAGATTAGACTAGCTTGAGTTAAAAGCTTTAGGGAGTCCAGTCTTAGTGAACCCCCATAATTTATGTATTTTTCCACCAGGAGCCCTAGGAAGTTTTCCCTGTGAAAACTGGAAAAAATTGTCTCATGCTTCATGCAGGAAATGGGGGGAAAACTTGATACACACACAAAACATTCTGTGCTCTGTAACTTAGGCCATTTCTCAAAGAAAACTAATTTGCCAAAACCTTATCTGATTGTGGAAAGAGCAGTCAGACAACTCCCAGACTCTTCAGGATTTCTCTTTGACCACAGGGGAGGAATAAATGCTAAGAGCCTGTTCGGAAGTTCATAGTCCAGAGATTGTGCCCCATCAGAACTTTACAGGTTTAATCATAACATAACAGAACATTTTCTGACCCTAAGACCTTCCCACATATCAGCATGGCTCCAGTATAAAAACAGTGAGTTAAAACAGAGAATTGCAAGACACAGACTACCTAAGATTGCATTGCCAGAGATGCCCAAACACACCAGGGGAGAAAACACAAGGACACTTGTATGCAGAATAAGGCATAGTGAGAGAGAAGTTTATAGCAAGAAACACGTATATTGAAAAAGAAAGATATGAAGTTAATAAGGGAACTGGGAAAAGAACAACAAACTAAACCCAAAGTACAAAATGAATTCTCTGAAAGCTACCAAATATGGGCAAAAGAAATGAAGAAATGTATAAATCAGTGGGAAAATATCCAGTTTCATAGTTTTCAAGACTTCACATTGTTGAAATGGCACCACTCCACAACATGATCTAGAGATTCAATTCAATACCTATCATAATCCCAGCTGTGCCCTTTATAGAAATTGGCAAGCTGTTTCACAAATTCTGTGAAATTGCAAGGGAACCAGAATAGCCAAACCAATCTGGGAAAAGAAAAAGGTACTAAGCGAATGTAATCAAGATATTATTGTATTGACACAAGTACAGATAGAGATCTATGGAAGATTGAGATTAGAGAAATAAACCCCCACATTTATGGTCAACTAATCTTTGACAAAGGTACCAAAAGTGAGGAAAGAATATTCTTTTCATACATTGATGCTGGGCCAACTGGATAGCCACATGCAAAACAAAGAATTTGTACCTTTAAAACCCACAACATAAAATGACTTACCAAAAGGGATCCAAGGCCTAGAGATGAGCGTACAAGTATAACAAAGTATATGAAACATAGGAACAAATTCCTGACCTTGTATTTGGCAAAAATATGTTAGAGGTGACACCAAGAGCAATAACGGGAAAATAATGGGGAATTTGGGCTTATGTACTATGGATTAGTATGATGGTACTAATCTTATGAGACCATTGTGGTATATGTGGTCAGTCATTAACCCACACGTTGTTGTACGGGGCATGACTGTATATGGATTATATCTTAATAACGCTTTTCATATAAGTAAATAAATGCATTCAGAGCTTTGCAATGAAGAGTTTTGCAATCCCCTCTCTTAGGCTTATTAAAATTTCCAGGTTAATTGACACATCCATAGCTTGACAGTAACTGTGTGTGTATGTGATGAGAATGCTTAATCCATTGTCTACAGTTTACACATATCAAATATTGGGTTGTAATCTTTAAATATAGACAATATTATTAGTCAATTGTACCTCAATAAAGCTATGGGGAAAGAGTTTCCAGGTGCATCCCACATTTACATAATGATTTATTGTTTGTCTTACATCAGTGAATTAAGAATCAATTGCCTTAGGGATATTATAACCATTTACATTTAAAACTTCTCTAGGGACAAAGGCAAAGTTTGATCTAAAATAATTTTCCCTCCGTTGTAATAGTATAATGGAGAATTTAGAGAACACATCTCATAGCTTGAGGTTGGTCTGAGAAGAGTCCCTGCACTCAGCTAGTGCTGTGGGGTTCCTACTTCCCACCAGAGTCAAGTGCCCTGGGATTCTTCATCTTAAGAACTGCTCGAGTCGGGGTGGGGCAGGGACGGGTGGAAGGCTGAATGCTGGCAGGGAGGAAAGCTCAAAATGGAGCCAGCCTCTTTATCACGGAGGGTGAGGTCACATTTAAGTGTCTGTGTTTCTAAACAAGGGTCAGAGTTCTGTTACCGCCCAACGTGGGGCCTTCTGCTCGCATAAGACATGCCAATAGTCAAGAGGCAAGGTGGTAGGAGAAAAAGGACTTTATTATTACAGCTTGCTAGTGTCGGGGGAAGAGGGAGAATCCCCCTCTGCCCTTTTCCTTAAGGTTCTTATGGCTGGCCAAATAATTAACAAGACAGGTTAGCAGGAGAAAATAATACCAAGTTTAATAACATGTATACATGGGAGAAAGCAGGGACACTGCGTTTCTCAACACAATAGCAGAAATTCGCGTCCTAAATACCATGTTCAGCCAACGACAAAGGAGGATTTTGGGGGTGGGGGGAGTCAGTTACAGAAGATTACCACTAAAGCACAGTAAACAAGAGTAAGGTTATTATGCAGATTTAAGGCCTCACCTTCCACATTGATAAGCCTCTAGAAATGAGGCCATCCCCCTCTCTTCCCAAAACAGAGAGGGAGATACCTTTACAAATGGAGATTTCCCTTATAAATGTAAATGTTCATCTGGCAACTCCTTGCAGGGCCATCCAGAGAATGTGGCCAGAGAGAGGGAACTTCCGATAAGATGGGCTTGTTGGTGCCTTTCCTATTGTAACATTTATCCTACATTATCTTTACAGCCATCATGATAGATCTGTTCCAGGAAGGAGTTACTATGTCAAATTCTTTAGGCAGTTAGTGGGGGAGGTCGAATGTCCCCAGAGAAAACAACCAAGGCAAAGAGATAGATTTCAGGGTGGCCAAATCTTGATCTCCCACACTAGCAAGAGGGAAGTTGGCTGACTCATGTCCAAAAGAACCATCTTAAGGGGGCACAAAATCTTACAGCAGTTATATAGGCCATTGGGTTATTGGGGAGGCGGTTAGGAATGGTGACCTTCTGGTGTTACAGACTGGGAGTGCCACACCAGATCTTTCCGTTTTCACTGATGATAGCTATCAGCATAGACTCTCTGTTCGGGCGTCATCACATTCCTAAGGAACTCAAAAAAGCAGTTATCATCTTCTCGCAGCTGGGAGGCACATGGGCAAGCAGGGGTCGTAAAATCTACAGAGCAGTTAGATCTCCTGGAGGGCGCACATCCAGCTGGGTTAGTTTGTCAGAGGTCATTCAAAGTTATAATCGAGTTTTTCTTTTCTACAATATGGCTTCCCTCATGTCAACCTTGTCTTGAGCCGGTATCAGTTCCATGAGTGACACTGCAGTCTTACACCAAGCCCTTGACCCCTAGAAGACATGAGACCCTCTTGTTCCAGCGTGGCCTGGCCTGGGCCACCCTCTTGTCTGTACTTGCTCCTCCTTGAAACTGACTCAGGAATTCCATGTGCACACCTGTCACCATGCGTTCATAAAGGGGGGGAACAACAGTGTCAGTCCCAGGCCTGGAAAACGTTCTGTTTAAATGTAAATGACTCAGGCGGGGACAGGTTAGCACCCACCGGGCAGAAGCTGGTTCCACGGAGCAAGGCACCCTCCTGCTCAGCAGTCACTCAGGGCTGAGGGGGCGTGGCCTTTGGTAACTGTCCAATCAGGGGCGCCACTGGGACAAGTGGGTGGGACGATGCATCACAGCAGCATGGAAGTCCCTTCTGTGTCCGGCCTAGATGGGGATGGTCAGTCACCTGCCGTGAATAGTCCCTGGTGGCTCTGTCACAGCGTCTGTCACGCTGTGATCTGCACTGGCCGGGGGAGTCATAGGAAGGACGCAGGGGACCCGGGAGACTAGAAATGGTGAGTGTGCGGCCCCGGGTGAGGACCCGGGGAGGAGGGCTGGTCGGAACCGGCCGTGGCGGGACCGGCCTCCCCGCGGTCACCTCCGAGTCCGCGGACCCGAGTCCGCGGGGGCGCCGCCCGGACCTCAGTCCCCTCCGGCCGCAGCGTGGGGGCCGGGCCAGCGGCCGGGACTCTGGGCGACATGTCTGTCACTGCACGTGGTGACTTCAGCCCCGGAGCCTCCCTGGACAGCCCTGAGCTACAGCCCTGAATCTTCTCAGATTGTACGGTGACCGCGGGGAGGCTCATCAGGAACAATAGTGACTCCGTGTCCAGGGTTCCTGTGTGAGAGGAGCTGTGGGGTCCCCAATTCCTCCTTTCTCTCCAGAGGGCTCCCATTTTCTCCTGAGTTTTCCAAATGTTTGGGGAGCAGGCTCTCAAATCCATGATTCTCTCTCCACAGCCCAGCTTTTCCTAGAACTGACAATAAATCCCTGAATTTTCAGATCTCTCCCCACATTCCCAAAGCCAGCTGCCCGTCACTGAACTGCAGCGTCATTATCAACTATGCACCTTTCGTGGCGCATTTCAAACAGACCCAATATTTCTACTATTTCTCATTATTCCCCAGAGCCATGGGTGACTTTTTTTTTAACGATTATATTTGTCAGGATATTTTACATTAGAAGACAGCAGAAAATAACCACCTGGAACTACACTGCATGAAATCCTGTGCGAGAGTCTCCCCCCAGGATCCTTCTGGGCACAGACATCCTGTGGGAAGTCATTTGGGTGGAGGGTCCTCTTGAGAAACTTTCCTGAGTGATCTGTCCCGTCAGTCTTCCCCTCACTGGGTTGTGACCTTGAAAATATTTACTCACTTATTTAAGTCTCCATTTTTCAATAGGGGTAAAGTGTATTTAATCAACTGAGTTTGAAATGCAGTATAAAATATTTCCAAGCTAGTAAGAAAGAGGTGAATTCCAAAAAATAAAATATTCCTGCATTGCATTCCATTTGTTAAGAATTCTGATTTCACTCTTTCTTCCTCTGAGTGTGTGTAGTAAGTTTCTGAGGGCCATATTTACTTTTGGGTGTTTTCAAATGAAACTCCAGGGCTTAGACATGCAGACCACAAATGTCCAAGTGTGATTAATTATTTACAAACCAATTTCTTGCCATCGAAATAATAATTAACTGTCATCTTTTTTTTCTAAAAGGAATAGATATTTGGGGTTTTCTGGTTGAACTAGTAAAAGTGCCTTACAATTTTCTTCCCTCCTTTTTACATAAAGGATGCGTTTAAATGGTTTTGCTGGATTGTTCAAACACTGGGTTTGCATCATTTAAAGTATCAGTGGTGTTCTAAAGCAACTCTGGTGAGGAGGAGACCCAGTAGTCATTGACCAAAGCTAAGGCCCCCTTGGGCCTGCACAGGGAAGGACTTGAAGGCCCAGTTGTTCTTCCTCGAGAGCCTCCCCCTGCAGGTGTCCTGCCTGCTCACACCCCCCCATGGAAGGAGCCTCTATACTGAGAGGAGCTGCAGAGCCCTGGAAAGCTGGCGGTGCACGTGCTCATGGGAAGAGGAGGGGGTTGATCTCCTTTCTTAGATTGTGGTTGTGGTTCCTTAGGCCTAGACAGTTTTAGATGTTATGTTTGAATTTTGAACCCACAGTGTAACTTCAATGAGAGCATAATTTGTGCACATTGAGAAAGTCTGTGAAGATCAGGTGTTCTGTCCTGTGGACAAAGAGTTCATTAATTTGGGAGTTCATTTGGGTCAGAACCTGCAACTGAATCCAACTGAGTTTTCCTGATTGTGGGAAGGGCAGCCTGAGAGAGGGAGCATGTGCATTATTCCCTGGGGAGGGGAGGGCGTGTGGAGCTCCCAGAGTTCACTCCTGTGGCTGCTCAGGTGCCCCACCCCCCTCCACCAGGGACTGACCCACTCCAGGGGTTCTATCTTGACTGAGAGGGCCTAGACCCCAAGTTTGGGAACATGGTTAACTTTCCAAGTGTGAGTTTTCCTTTTGACCTGTAGGCAAGCAGGCTGCTTCTATAAGCTGATTTGAATATTTGTGTTTCCTTGGATTCCTTTATGAACTGAAGATTGCAGCCCTCTGATTCTGGTTTCATTTGCCCTTGGGGTTTTAAAATGTAAGTTGATTGAGTTATGATGTGAGTAAGGGAAGAAAATTGTGGAACCAAATGGAAGTTTTGTTACATTTAGGCAAGAGAACCTCAAGATGTGAGATGGGTTTATTTAAGCTCTCAGGTACATATCATTTTTGTTGTTGTTGTTGTTTTTTGGTTTTGGTGAGGAAGATTAGCCCTGAGCTAACATCTGTGCCCGTCTTCCTCTATTTTGGATGTGGGTCACTGCCACAGCATGGCTTGACGAGTGGTGTGGGTCCATGCCCAGGATCCAAACCTGCAAACCTCAGGCTGGCAAAGCAGAGCATGCTGAACTTAACCAGCAGGCATGGGGCCAGCCCCATATTCCAGTTTTAGGTCAGTTTTTGTGTGTCCATGTCCCTAGAAAGTTTTGATATTTAAAAGGATATAGTATTCCTAAGGCAAATGAATTCCTATTTTAATGTATTCAAGGAAAGAGCACTTGAGTTTCTATTTTCATTGATATGAAGAAACAGGTCAAATCTTCTGTAAATCTTTAAAATTCCTAGTTTATGTCAGGGCTTAATTGCAAACCCCTAATGCATTATAATATACTACTCCATCCTGATAATATCCCCAGTGTAAATATAGTGGACTGACAAACTATAATGTCCTTTATCCTTTCTGTTGGAAAGGGATTTGTAAATTTTTTATGGTTTATAGTTTTATATCTATTAGTGTTTAATGGACTAAATCTTGAGGTGGTTTCCTATGTAGAAATGTTAAAATTAAATTAAATTTTCACCAAAAGTTATTTAAAAATAATGATCAAGCATCAGGAAATATAGTGTATATAAATTTCTCTCCTTATTCTAAATAAATAATGCATGGGAAGGTTTAAAAAATTCCTGAGAGGAAACTAACTTAAAAAGACTCCCTGCCTGTGTATCCTGCCCCCCTCCTCTGCTCTCACTCCAGCCCCGCTCAAATGACCAGTTTTGGAGAACTGCTTCATCCTCCTGTTAGTGTTTATATAAAAACAAGCCAGTGTGAATGCCTATTTTTCTTACACTGTCTGTTCTTGTAATGAGTGCCCAGGGTCCACATATTTGGTGTTTGGCTTCTGAACACTTAAGCCTCACCCCTCCCTTTCCCCTAGGCCTTCTTGTCTGGACGGGCTGATGAGAAAGCCTGGAGGCTCCTGCACTGTGAGCTGCTGCTTGCTGGGCAGCTCCTCCTGTGAGCTGTGCTGCCCTGTGTGCACTGTTGACTCCAGCAAACCTGGATTCTAATTACAGGGGGTTCCAAGTTGGCAGTTTGGGAAATTCTTGGCGGTTTTCCTCGACTTTGGGAGCAGGCATACAGGAATGAGGCCGTCAGTCCATATCTTGAGTGGAATCCGTCTGTGTGTTTGGAGTGAAGGTGAGACGGAGGATGGAGTTACCTTGACATTAGCAGGAGCCTGGGGTTATATGGATGATTATACCCTGTGAATGAGCTGAGCCCATCAGATGGTCACTTCCTAAAGAGCAGTCATTGCAGAGAGGAAGAAGAGACAGGAAAATACAGTCAGTAGGTAGCAACATTAGAGAGGGCTCACCAGGACCCCTAAGTAACTCTGCTGCTGTGGCCAGCCCTGCATCTATTACAACAAAGATCCCGACTCTCTGGGTTGTGGTGACAACACCCACAGTCTGAGTTGGGTGCAGCAAAGAGATTAGTTCAAACCCGACTTAAGCCTGGGTTCCTTAAACTCTATAAAGCAACCAATTGTCATGGAGGAGGCCTCTAACCCTGATGGCAGTGACTGAGGCTCTCAGGAGGAGGACCTCAAGTTGTCCATAGGTTTCTGATGAAGAAATCTGCCCTGGTGCCACATTATATGCCATTAGAGCTGCAATTATCTCCAGGTACTGAGATTTCTTGAACATAGAGGGGCTCACAAGCACTGAGCATGTGACCCTCTACTGAGTTGCCTATAGTGCCTTTGGCTCTGCAGAGCGCACCCTGCCAGCTCTGCCTGGTGACTGACACATGTTTGTGATATGATGGAGCATAACCTTGGCCCTGCAACTGATGCCACCTGCAGGAGGAGAATGGCATTTCTTTCTTCAGTTCATTGAAAGATGACTAGGGTAATAGAAGGGGTTCACCCCTCTCCCAGACACCTTGGTTCCCTGGGTAGTTCCTTGGGGTTAACTGAATGCACAGCACTGAGGAGTGCATAGACTTGAAGGATGACAGTACACATTCATACGTGATGGAGCTCAGTGGAGAGTTCCTGTTCCTCATCCCTTAATTGGGACATCCCTGATGACCCAAACCCGAGGGTCACCACATCTAACCAAACATCAGGCAGTCATCTTACTCCTGGCCAAACATTGGCCTCATCTGCATATTTTCACAAAGTCTTGGATGATTGTCTAAGAGATGCCCCTTTGTGCTAAAAGAATTTTGATAATCTCTTGACCCAGAGATACTCAAAATAGAAATCAAGGTAACACTTGTCTGTACATTACTAGGTCTACAATACGAGGACTCACCAGGACACTCATTATCCTGGTGTTGGAGGATATAGGTTCTATCCTATAGGTCGGAGTTCTGACACTACTGACAGTAACCATGGCACTTCTCAGAGAATACAGTGCCCTGCTCTCCAACAAGGCATTCGATGCAAGTTCCACCTCCCGTATGGGTCCCAGCCTCACAGAGCACCATACTGGCTTATTGAAATATGTTGAAGTCAGTTGAATGAGAGATGTGTTGTTTCCTTCAGCAGGGGTGAATTATAATGACTCTGTCTTCATCTTTTTCTTGAAAGATTTCAGGGTTTACAGAAAAATTGATCAGAATTTACAGAGAGTTACACATGACTCTTCTCTTTGCCTCTGCACAGTTTACACTCTCTTTCACATTTTGTATTACTGTGGTACAATTGTTACAATTTCCAATCCCACATTGATGCATTTCTGTGCCCAGTGTACATTAGCATTGACTCTTTGTGTTATACAATGTACGGGTTTTGGCAAATGTATAATGACATGGATCCATCATTCCCGTATCATAGAGTGTAGTTTCACTTCCCTACAACTCCTCTGTGCTCCACCTCTTGATTCATCCCTCCCCCAACCCCCAAATTCTTCACAACCAGTGATCTTTCTACTGGCTCACGCTTTGTCTTTTCCAGAATGTCATATACTTGGAATCATACACTACATAGCCTTGTCACATTGGCTTCTTTCCCTTCGCAATATAATTTTAAGGTTCCTCCGTGTGTTTTCATGGCTTGATACCTCATTTCTTTTTATCACTGAACAGTATTTCATTGTATGGATGCCCCAGTAATTGTTTTTTCTATTTGACTCTTGAAGGACATTTTGCTTAAAACTCTAACTCTTGCCAATTGTGAACAAAGCGCCTATAAACATTCATGTGTAGGTTTTGTGTGAACATAATGTTTCAACTCATTTGGACAAATACCAAGGAGTGTGATTGCTGGATCTTACTCTATGTAGTAACAGTGTATTTTTATTTGAAAGAAAGTTCCTGTCTGTCATTGTGGGTGTACCAAATTCCGCTTTCACCAGCAATGACTGAGGATTACCTGTAGCTTTGCTTCTTCACTCATAGTTGGTGTTCTGAGTGTTTTGAGTTTTACTCATTTAACAAGTGTTTAATGGTCCCTCATTGTTGTTTTATTTGCAATTTCCTAGTGACATTTGATGTGGAGCATGTGAAAATAAGCATATTGCTTATTTCCCATCTATATATCTTCTTCAGTGAGAAGTCTGTTCAGATTTTTTCTCACTCTTTAATTGGGTTGTTTGTCTTCTGACTGATGAGTTTTAAGAATTCTTTGGATATTTCACATACCATTTATCCAATCAGTGTTTTACAAAGATTTTCTCTCACTGTGTTAATTGTGTTGTTATTCTCCTAACACTGTCTTTCTCAGAGCTTTCTCAGAGTGGTTTTTCATTTTAATGAAGTAAATTTTTTTTCTTTTGTGGACCTTGCTTTTTGGTTTTTTATCTAAAAATTCATCTCCAAACCCAGGGCCATCTATATTTTCTCCTATGTTACCTTCTAGGAGTTTATTCCTTTAGCATTTTACATTTAGATCTGTCATGTGTTTTGACTTAATTTTTGTGAAAGCTGTAAGGCCCGTGTCTACATTCCTTTCGTGTGTGTGTGTTTGCATGTGGATTTCCATTATTTCCACCACTGTTTGTTTAAAAGACTTTCTTTTTCATTTTCCCTTCCTTCTTTGTCAAAGATCAATTGACTGTATCTGTTTGGATCCCTAAGGAAAACCATTGACATGTATTCTTCCACCTTACTATACTCTCTTATTAATTCCATGAGTTATTTCTGTTGTTGTGAGTTCTTTCAGATGTTTCACAGAGACAATCATGTCATATGGAACAAATGTTATAAATTTAGCTACAGGTTTTGTGAAGATGTTCTTTCTCAAGTGGAAGTTGCCTTCTATTACTAGTTTCTTATCATAAATGGATGTTGGATTTTATCAAATGGTTTTTTATTTTCTTTCCCTCCTCCTTTCCTTTCTGATATTAGTAATTTCTGTTTTCCCTCTTTTCTTTGCTATCTTGACTAGATGTTTATCAATTTTATTAGTATTATCAAGGAACCAGCTTTATTTGTTTGAATTTTCTGCATGGATTTCCCACAATGACATTGATTTCTTTTCTTTTTTTTTTTTTTTTTGTGAGGAGATCAGCTCTGAGCTAACATCCATGCCAATCCTCCTCTTTTTTTGCTGAGGAAGACTGGCCCTGAGCTAACATCCATTGCCAATCCTCCTTTTTTTTTTCCTCCCCAAAGCCCCAGTAGATAGTTGTATGTTATAGTTGCACATCCTTCTAGTTGCTGTATGTGGGATGCCGCCTCAGCATGGCCGGACAGGCGGTGCATCGGTGCACGCCCAGGATCTGAACCTAGGCTGCCAGCAGCGGAGCACGCGCACTTAACTGCTAAGCCACGGGGCGGCCCATTCTTTTCTAATTTTTATTATTTATTTTATTGTGCTTACTTTGGGTTTAATTTGTTCTTTATTTTATTGTTTCCTAAGGTAGATGCTTATATTATTGATTAGACATCTCTGGTTTTTACAGGGTATTTCTTCAATGGCAGAAATTTCCCTCTAGGTACTGCTTTTGCTGCATCCAAGAACATTTCATATGTTATGTTTTTATTTTGTTTAGTTCAAAATAGTTTTTTATTTCTCTTTAGACTTCTTTATCGATCCTATATATTATTTCGACATGTGATATTGAATCTCCATGTATTGGGGCAGTTTCTAACCATCTTGCCGTTATTGACTTCTAGATGAATGCTTATGTGGTTTGAGAGCATATTCTGTATGATTTCTGTTTTTTCAAGTTTATTAAGGTGTGCTTTATGTCCTAGAATGTGGTTTGTCTTGGTGAATGTTCCATGTGAACTTGAAAAGAAAGTATGTTCTGCTGTTGTATATGAATTATCCCATGGATTACAATGAAATCCAGTTGTTTCACAGTGTTGTTCAGTTCACCTGTGTCCGTCTTCTCTTCCTGCCTACTGAAATCTATAATTTGTGATAAAGAATGTTGATTTCTACAGCTGTAACACTGGATTCATGTATTTCTCCTTGCATTCTATCAGTTCTTGTCTCATATATTTTGCCCCTCTGTTGTTATGCAGGTACACATGAAGCATTGCTGTGCCTTCTTGGAGAGTAGACTTCTTTATCAATATCTAATGCCCCTCTCTATCTCTGAACTTTCCTTGGTTTGTAATATGCATTCTCTATAATTCATATACCTATGGCAGCTTTCTTTTGAATAGTGTTGGCACGGTCTGTTATACTCCATCCCTTTACACTTCATCTATCTGTGTCTTTATACTTGCAATTGGGGTCTTGTAGAGAACATATAATTGTATTTTTTGAAATCTAATGTTACTGTGTCTTTCAATTATATTGAGAGTATTGATGATTAAAGTGGTTATTGATACAGTTGGATTAATATTTACCAAAAGCTTTACAATTTTCCATTTTTTCCCTTGATGTTTGTTTCTTTTGGTCTTCCACCTTTTTTCTGCCTTCTCTGGCTGAAATTGAGCATTTATTTATTTATTTATTTTTTTATTTTTTGGGGTGCTAACTAGACTTTTTTGTTCAGACTTTATTTTTTAGAGCAGCACTTTTAGGTTCACTGCAAAATTGGGCAGAAGATACAGAGATTTCCCATATATTCCATGCCCCCACACATGCATAGCCTCCCCCACTGTCAACCAGAGTAGTACATTTGTTACAATTGATGAACTTACACTGACACATGATTATCACCCAAAGTCCATAGTTTATGTTAGGGTTCAGTCTTGGTGTTGTATGAAATTGAGCATTTACTCTGATGGTTTTTTTCTCCTCTCATCATATTACCTACAGACTTTTATTTATTTATTTATTTATTTTGTGAGGAAGATCAGCCCTGAGCTAACATCCATGCTAATCCTCCTCTTTTTGCTGAGGAAGACTGGCTCTGAGCTAACATCTATTGCCAATCCTCCTCCTTCTTTTTTTTTTCCCCCAAAGCCCCAGTAGATAGTTGTATGTCATAGCTGCACATCCTTCTAGTTCGTGTATGTGGGCCGCCGCCTCACCATGGCTGGAGAAGCGGTGCGCCGGTGCACGCCCAGGATCTGAACCCGGGCCTCCAGTAGCGGAGTGCGAGCACTTAACCGCTAAGCCACGGGGCCGGCCCTTACCTACACATTTTGATAAAACATTTTTTAAAGGTTGCCCTTGAGTTTTCAGCATACATTTACAACTAACCCACCTCCTCTGCCAAATAACACTCTACCACTTCTCTGTTATGCAGGTTCCTCTTAACACACTAGTCCCAATTTCTCCTTCCCTGTCATTTGTCACATTGCTGTCATTTTTATTTCACTTGTCCATAAGCCTCTCATTACAAAATACATTGTTGCTAATGTTATTTTAAACAAAGCATCACCTGTTATATTAATTATAAGAAATATAAATATATTTTACCTTCATTTTTTCATTTTATGAAAAATTTTTATCATTTACATTGTTTCTGATAAATTTTTGAACATTTTATTCAAAGTAGGTGTACTCATGACAAATTTCCTCAATTTTTGTCTCAGAAAGTCCTTATTTCTCCTTTATTGTTGAAGGACAATTTTTCTTTACAGAGAATTCTAGGAGACTGTTTTTTTTATTTTCAGAACTTTAAATATTTCACTCTGCTCTGCACTGGCTTGCATGGTTTTTGAAAAGAAGTCCAATTTAATTCAGATCTTTGTTTCTTTATACCTAAGATGTATTTCTTCTCTGGCACTTCTCACTGTATTGCCTGTCATTGATTTTTCTCTAGTTTGAATATGATATCCTTGGGTGTGCACTTTTAGTTTATCATGTTCAGTGTTCTCTGAGCTTCCTGGATGTACTTTTTGCCAGCTATCATTAATTTTAGTAGATTTTGGTGATTATTACTTCACTTGTTTCTTCTCTTTCTTTCTGTCTTTCTTTTCCTTCAGATGTCCCCATTATGTATATTTTAAAATTTCTGTTAAAGAGAGTTGTCCTAGGCTTCATGGGTATCATCTGCTGTCTTTTTTGTTATTTTTGCCCTTGCATTAGACTTTGGTGAAATGGATTTTTTGTTTAATACAGATCTTCCTAAGAAGAGACTATCTGGCATATAATTCGAAAAGCTGTCCTTTTTTTCTCTTTTCCAATTTTAGATACACCATTTTGCCCTGTGACCTCAAGACTCTCATGGATCTAAGAATAATTGTTGATTTCAAGTTTGTTCATTTTCTTCCTGTTAGGTCAAGAATGACAGTTCTAACTTCCGTAACTGCAGCATCAGAAGGTGGCAATGCCTGATCTAGAGTGGCTGGTCAGTAAACACTTCTTCTTGAAGTTGGGGAATAGAGATTTTATGTACTTTTAGAGGAAACCACTGTTAAGTCCTTCACAATTTTATAATCATGGGCAAATTTACCATCAAAACGTTTTGGACTTCAATGAACTCCCTTGCAATCTGTAGTTTTTAGCCTGCCCCTCAAGCCCAACAAGTATCAGACACACGGTTAGTATTTGACCAGAAAGAGTTCTTATGGCACATTATTGTCTCAGTATGTGTTGTATAAATTGGTGGGAGGTAGCCTTGAGTCACTTGAGTATAGAGATTTTATGGTCTAAGTTGTCATGCCGCCTTCCTTTTGTCTGAGAACTATCTTCCAAATAATATTTGAGCCCATCAAATCATACAGAGAGAGAATGGAAGACCTGAGTCTACAATGAATATTACACAAGTTAAAAGCAACGATTCTCCGTAAGAATATTTACATTCAGCCAGCTGCATCTGATTACCTGTAATGAACTAGAGTACTCCAAGACAATGTCTCCTGCTGGGCTTTGTTACAAGTTTGATTTCTACAGGCCTCCTGGACTCTCTGTTTGATGATGAGACTAGAAAAGAAGGCTTCTAGTAGTTTATTATGTTTTCATTTATTGAAACCTCATGCAGATTTGACCCTCTGTCTCATGAAGTGCTGTAATTGGTGAGTAATAAAGAAGATAAAAGAATTTTTCTCAAAATAAATCATTAGTCTTAAATGATAATATTTGTTTTATTTGTATAGTATTTCTGTCATTTCCCAACATGTTCTGGACCTTGCCATTAGAGAGAAATATGATGTAATATGATCACAGTAAAATGTGTAAATAATTTCCATCTGTTCATAAAGCTTTTAGTTTGATGAGGAAGTGTATACAGAAAAACTGAGTTTTTGACAATCATGGCATAGAATAAATGCTTGGAGATAAGAGAATCATATGTAAGTAAATTTCCTACAAATGGAGTATAGATCCTCACTGCTGTCAGTCTTATGCATTCTATTCTATACATGTTTGTAATGTTTTAGGACTCAGTGGCTATTGAGGATGTGACTCTGATCTTCACTGCAGAGGAGTGGGCTTTACTGGATCCTTTACAGAAGAAACTCTACAGAGATGTGATGTGGGAAACTTGCAGGAACCTGGCCTCAATAGGTAAGAATGAGGACATTCTTTCACACTGTCAATCAGAGAAGAAGTGTTAGTTGTCCATTAACATTGTTCCAAGATATAGAATGTGGAAAGTGGAGAGGTTGGTAAAAACAAACAAACAAAAAAAAAACTAGAAATTGTCATAGCTCATCATGGACTTATTATTTTTTGTGTGTGTGTGAGGAAGATCAGCCCTGAGCTAATATCCATGCCAATCCTCCTCTTTTTGCTGAGGAAGACCAGCCCTGAGCTAACATATATTGCTAATCCTCCTCCATTTTTTCCCTTTTTCTCCCCAAAGCCCCAGTAGATAGCTGTATGTCATAGTTGCACGTCTTTCTAGTGCTGTATGTGGGACGCCGCCTCAGCATGGCCAGAGAAGCGGTGCGTCGGTGCGCACCCGGGATCCGAACCCAGGCCACCAGCAGCGGAGTGCACGCACTTAACCGCTAAGCCACAGGGCCGGCCCCCATCATGGACTTAAAATCTAAAAATTTTTCTATAGGGGTTGGCCCTGTGGCACAGCAGTTAAGTGCATGCGTTCCGCTGCTGGAGGCCCGGGTTCAGATCCCGGGCGCGCACCAACACACTGCTTGTCAGGCCATGCTCTGGTGGCATTCCACATAAAGTGAAGGAAGACAGGCACAGATGTTAGCTCACGGCTAGTCTTCCTCAGCAAAAAGAGGAAGATTGGCATGGATGTTAGCTCAGGGCTGATCTTCCTCACAAAAAAATAAAAATAAACAAAAATTAAAAAAAAATATTGGGCCGGCCCCGTGGCTTAGCAGTTAAGTGCGTGCACTCTGCTGCTGGCGGCCCGGGTTCAGATCCCAGGTGCGCACCGACACACTGCTTCTCCGGCCATGCTGAGGCCGCGTCCCACATACAGCAACTAGAAGGATGTGCAGCTATGACATACAACTATCTACTGTGTCTTTGGGGGGAAAAATAAAAAAATAAATAAATAAATAAACATTTTTCTATAACTTTAATACTTTGAAATTAACTTTCTGGCTCTGCACTTCAGGAAAAACATGGGAAGATCATGATATTGAAGATCAATACAGGAACCAGGGGAGAAAACTGAGGTGCGGCACACTCAAAATAGAAAGCAGCATGTCACATGAGAATCCTGGTATCTTATGAAATTTAAAAGAAGGAAACAAAACAAATAACCCTCGTTTCAAATTTAGCTATTCTTAGAAAATTTCTCCAAACATGCCTTGTGAAATGTAATGTAGAGGTTCATTTATTGCAAAATAGTTCACTTGCAAGTAGTATTAATGAACCCCATCTATGAATATCACTGTTTGGATAATAGCAAGGGATCAATTTCCAAGAAATCAGACTAGGCAAAAAAACCTAGACTTTTCCTATAAATCATAATAAATATAACAGTATAAAATCACTAAGAAAGAAATAATTAATAATGTGCTTCTCATTTGTTACAGAAATCATATGGTAGAGAGACTCTGAAAGTGAAGATGATAGTCAATGTGGAGAAAATTTCAGCCTTATTCCAAATCTCAATCTGAATAAAAAAACTACATGGGCTAAACCATGTGAATGCAGTGCATGTGGAAAAGCCTTCATGCATCATTCATCCCTTAATAGGCATGTTGGATGTCACACTGAACACAAACCATGTGACTATCAAAAATATGGAGAGATGCCATGTAAATGTAAAGAGTGTGGAAAGCCTTCACTTTTCCCAGTTATCTCCGAATACATGAAAGAACTCAAACTGGAGATAAACTGTATGAATGTAAAAAATGCAATAAGCATTCACTTCTTCAGTTCTCTATGAAAACATGAAAGAAATCACACTGGAGAGAAACCTCCTGAATGTAAGGAATGTGGGAAAGCCTTCACTTTTCAAGTTTTCTTCAAATACATGAAAGAACTCATACTAAAGAGAAACATGATAAATGTAAAAGATGCAGTAAAGCACTCACTTCTTCACATAATCTTTGAGTACATGAAAGAATTCATACTGGAGAGAAACGCTATGAATGTTAGAAATGTGGGAAAGCCTTCATGAATCCCTCAAGCCTTCCATCACACATAATCTTTCACATTGGAGATGGACCTTATAAATGTAAGGAATGTGGGAAAGCCTTCACTTTTCCCAGTTTTCTTCAAAAACATGGCAGAACTCATGGCAGAGAGAAACCCTATGAATGTAAAAAATGCAGTAAAGCATTCGCTTCTTCCAGTTCTCTTCGACTACATGAAAGAATTCATAACTAAGAGAAACCCTATGAATCTAAGGAATGTGAGAAAGCATTCACTTCTTTCAGATCACTTCAAAAATATGAGTGAAGGGGCCGGCCCCGTGGCTTAGCAGTTAAGTGCATGCGCTCCACTGCTGGCGGCCCGGGTTCGGATCCCGGGCGCGCACCACTTCTCCGGCTATGCTGGGGCCGCGTCCCACACACAGCGACTGGAAGGATGTGCAGCTATGACATACAACTATCTACTGGGGCTTTGGGGGGAAAAAAGAAATAAATAAAAAATCTTAAAAAAAAAAAAAAACAAAAATATGAATGAAGTCACACTGGAGAGAAACTGTGAATGCAAGGAAAGTGGGAAAGCCTTTATTCCTCATCAAAATTTTAAAGGATATGGGAGAATGCACACTAGAGGAAAGACCATGTAAATATGAAGAATGTGGGAAAGCCTTTTGTCATCCCAGTTCTTTCTGAAGACATGAAAAGATTCACTTGATAAAAACCTCTTGAATATAAACAGCATCAGAAAGACTTCAATTGGCCCATATCCTTCTGTGTGAAACTCCCACCAAAAGCAAATATAAATGTAAGTAATATGAGAAAGCTTTATGGAAATTAAATTTTGTATAATGCTGTAGAAAACGTTCAACATGAAAGAGTTATTATAAAACTTTTAAATATATTGTGTTTATCAAGAAACTTTCTTAAAGTGCAACGTTGGATTGTGGATTCCTATTAATTACTTTCAAAAATGAATATTCAGGTGAGAAAATTCTGCAAGTCATCCTTCATCAATAGTAAATAAGATTATTAGGTAGTGCTTTTTTCCTTAAATCAGTTAATATTTTCTCTTTAATTTTTTAAATAATGTTTTAATTGTTCTGTGGGAAGGGGCCATTGAAAAATGACAGTTTGTATTTGGTGGGATTTTCTTACTGGCCTTAATTGCAGTTCCTGGATATGCCTTATCCACTGTATATATTGTACCTTTCTTAGAGAAAGCTCCTTTTTTGGGCTGGTGGGTATAGGAGACTTTCTCTTTTCCATACTATTAAACAGTTGGAATTTGTATATTGCAAGTTTATCAAAGAATATACTTTGCCATGAATTCCTATTTTCATATTTGGGCCTTTGCTCTTTGTCCTTCCTTCTAACTGGTATTTGGTGAATAAACTTTAATTAAGTAGAAGCCTGTGATAGGGCAACAAAGTCTAGAGCTAGACACATCACCCCTATATTGTGTTATGTCTGTGAGGGTAATATTAAGAACTTGATCTTCAACAATCCATCCCTTTTATGGTCCCCTGTTGGAATTCACCAATAGCCTCACTTGCATGACATTTGAAGGCAGAAGCAAACAAGGCATTGGTCAGATTTTGGAGCCACCATACAAGGAGACAGACAGTTACCTGGCTGCTATGAGCACACCATGTTCCAGCCCATTTTCTGGATTCTTTGCCCTTCTAATCAAGAGTATCTTGAAAACCACCAACAACTGTTTGATTTCCATTTTCTTACAGGTATATTTTCCTCTGATGTTTTCACAAGTTTCACATCAAAGATACATTAGAGTTAAGATTTTTCTATGAGGCCTCTTTGTCCACCAGGAAACTAATTCAGACATTTGTGGTTGGGAGTATTCTCTGATTCCCCTCTTCTCTCGGTGACAGCTGTATAAGAAGTTCTAATGTGTATAGGGAACACCTTATACTGTTAATAGTGCTGGTGAGCATGTTTTCTTGATTCACCGTGACATCTGCAGTGGGGCATAAACAGAAGGACCTGGGAGTTTGTTTCTCTGCTGCATTGTGTAGTGGCTGCTCTGACCCAGTTCTTCCATGTGAGAACAATCCCCTTTCTCATGTCAGGAAGACTGTGTTTCCTGTTACTTGTAGCTGAACATGTTCCCTCAATATGTTTTCAATAATATTTGATTGTATGTCATTAAAACTACTTGCATTTCCTTGTGAAATGAATGCTTGTTTTATTGATATATTTTATCACATGTTCTAATCCATCATATGCTAATAAATATAATTTTTGTTTTAATTTCCTCAGATAATATATTAAAATTCATTTTAATTATGGATTTTTCAGATATACATTGCAATTTTCTTCATTTAATTATTATACATCATGAATCAATTTTGTCATGTACATTACAAGTTCAAGTATTTTTTCCTCAGGAAACTGTGTTTTTTATTCTTTTACATTTACAAGTTTTGTCATAAAATTTCTCATTCATTTTTAACCCAAAACTTAAAAACATGGTTTTTTCAGGGCCCTCTTGCCAATGACCTGCAGGTTTGTACCTGCAGTCAAAGAGAGATGTGTAATGGATTCTAATAAGATTGACCACAGTCCCTAAAGGACTGTGAGGTATAACAGTGACAGGGTGCTCAGAAGGACTCCTTCCAAGATTTTGGCCCATGTGTTTTTTTTTTTTTTTTTTTTTTAATTTTTATTTGTTTATTTTTCCCCAAAGCCCCAGTAGATAGTTGTATGTCATAGTTGCACAGCCTTCTAGTTGCTGTATGTGGGACGCGGCCTCAGCATGGCGGGACAAGCGGTGTGTCGGTGCGCGCCCGGGATCCGAACCCAGGCCGCCAGCAGCGCAGCGCGCGCACTTAACTGCTAAGCCACGGGGCCGGCCCGGCCCATGTGTTTTGAAGAAGCCAAGAACAATGTAGTGGAGCTCAAGTTAATTTGTAAGAAGTTCCAGTCAGTCATGTTAATTTAAGAAGGGAAACTTAGTCATCTTTATGATTTGGAATTTTATCTTTTACCATTTTTGTTAGTATGATTATATAATACTTTTAGGCTTTTCTTAGTAATTTTGTAATTTTGATGAAGGAGCTGTATGACGTTTTTCTCTTCAGCAGGATGAGTCTTGGCTTGGCAGTCTTGGGACTTAAGTCTTGGGAATGCAGGCAGCTCCCAGTCATCTGGAACAGCGTTTGCTTTTCCTACTTATTATCAAAACACTGATGTATTTCCTATGGTGTATGAGACACTGTTTACCATGAAGTACTTCAGTGAAAATATGTAAATTCACTTCTTACTATACTGTGTAATATTTTTAATATCTCCTGTATGGCTCAGTTGAGGCCTTTGAGTTTAGGTAAATCATGAGATAATACAAACCTAGCAAGGGAGAAGACAGGACCACTATGCCAATCAAGACTTTCTTTGTCTGAGAATATGCTCTCTGAGCCATCCTTCACATGCCATGCACTATAGAGGCAGTGTACCCAATTTAGCAGAAATAAGGCACAGTAGGATTTGGATATAGCAGCATGAAACAAAGAAGTTCTTGCAGTCCTGGTGCTTATATGTTTGTGGGAAAAGAGATGATTAACAAATAGTAAAGCTTTATTTTATAAGATGGAAATAAAAGCTTTGAAGAAAAGTAACAAACAATATGAGCTAATAGCGAGGCTAAGGTGTGTACATATCTTTTCTATGAGGATAGGAGACTCAATAAGTGAGGATGTCATTATCATTGTTATCTGGGACTTGAGACTTTCTATTGATTTAAACCACAGATATTTGTGCTGTCTTTTTGTTGTTTTTAATGTCATTTGAGAGGATTTTTATTTGCCTTTAAATATTTAAAATGTTATAGTCTTTCACATCTTCATGTTGCTGCTGTACAGACTGAGTGTGCAACATATACCCCATTAACCATGGGGTTCCTCCCATTTAGAGACACGGTTGGATTCCTCTGCACTGTTCCAGCTCATCCTGAGTGTGTTCTATGAGTAGAGTGATATCTATGCAACTCCACTGTGATCTCCCAGTGGAAACACCAAAAAGAGCGCTGAGCGTTAGAGACAAGCTTCCAAGTAATACTTGAGGTGAGAGAGGGTATCATTTTGAGTAATATCCTAATTGAGTATATGAGGACAAATGGGAACTTTTCAATGTCTTTTCATCACAGGAGTGGCTGGAAGTCTCTTGTGTCAAAGATCCACAAATCTGCAGCACCCATTTAGCTGTTCACGGGTTTTATTTCCATACACTTAGACTTCCAGCACATGTTCTGGAAAAGTGGGAAACAGCAGTAACAGCTTCAAGGTTTAAAATAGCACAGGAAATTGAATATTTTCCATGTTTTTGTTTTGTTTTGTTTTGTTTTGTTTTGTTTTGTTTTGTTTTGTTTTAAAGATTTTATTTATTTTCCCCCCAAAGCCCCAGTAGATAGTTGTATGTCATAGCTGCACATCCTTCCAGTTGCTGTATGTGGGACGCGGCCTCAGCATGGCCCGAGAAGCGGTGCGCACCCGGGATCCGAACCTGGGCTGCCAGCAGCGGAGCGCGCACACTTAACCGCTAAGCCACGGGGCCGGCCCATGTTTAGTTTTAACTTATGTATTAGAGGGGTTTTGTTCAAATGGGAACCACAGGAGTGTTCTTTTGGAGTGATGGTTTGCTTTTCACCTTTTGATGGCCATATCTCTACACATTTGAGAAAACTCATGAGTGCACATAAAATATTTTATACATGTTTATATATGTGCTTTATATACATATCATTATTAGAAAATGAATAATATAATTGCTTTCATATGCTAGAAAGATGCTAAGCTCTCTTTAAGCTTGTTTTTTATGTGCTCAACTCTTCTTCTTCCCAGCACTGTGGGATCCTTCTGAGGAAGACTGCAGGACTGGGCAAGAAGGACTCAGTCCTCAACAGGCCTTTCCTGCAACCCTGTCTTCACTGAAAAAACACCCTCTAGGGTTGCACCTGCCCTCATCTCATACTCATAACTAGGAGTGAAGTGAAAGGGCTCCCGTAGTCTGTCATTGAGTTAAAATCAGGTTCTCTGGACAGATATTTAGAAATACTATAGTTCTAAAACAAAAATATATCCCAAGCAGGATCTGCCTGGGGACACCTCATTCATCTGTATCAGCACCATTTCTATTCATTGCTATGCATAGACAATTTCCACCTCTTCATTTCCCAAATCAAGACTACTTTGTGTCTGCTTCCTTGGAAACATCTTTAGAAATCCACACATGCCCCCTCTGGAAAATTTCTCTGAGGCAACAACAGTGGAGTATGAACTGAGAGGTTGACAGAAGCATTGGAAGAACCCATGTCATGGGCCATTCTGTCAGCCACAGCAACCACAAACATCCCATATTTATCATGTCTGCTTGCTTACTTATTCATACAACACTTAGAAATTGACTGACTTTGAATTGGGGAACAAATGTTTCTAGAATTTTTGAAATAACAGTCACACCATTAGCCTCTCCCTTCAGAAACGCCTTTACCATAAAGGCTTGAGCAGCCTCCCATTATGCACACAAGAGTCTCTAAACCTTTCATTGTGGTGGACATAAGTTACCCAAAACATTCTTCTACTGAAATTATTCTCATCTAGTGCTGCACACAATTAAATACAGCCCTGCTGGAAACTGACAGAGTCTTGTAAATGGAGGCCCTCACAGCCTGACCTGATGGTCTTCCACAGCCAGCTTCCTGTTTTGCCTTGGGTTATGAATGCAGGACCCCTCAGGCTTGCTAATCAGTGGCCTTTTTTTTTTTTTTTTTAAAGATTTTATTTATTTTATTTTTTCCCCCCAAAGCCCCAGTAGATAGTTGTATGTCATAGCTGCACATCCCTCTAGTTGCTGTATGTGGGACTCGGCCTCAGGATGGACGGAGATGTGGTGCCACGATGCGCACCCGGGATCCGAACCCGGGCCACCAGCATTGCAGCGCATGCACTTAACCACCAAGCCACAGGGCCGGCCCCAGTGGCCTTTTCAATGAAGAGATATGGGTACTTACAGGCTAGAGACAAAAATGGTGTTTCTGGCATATCCTATTTACAGTTTGAAGTGTGTCCCCTCTTCTCTGATTGATATAATCCATGTGGAGGCGGTCACTTCCTTTTCAGAAACAGTGGCCACTCGGGGAGTCACCTGGGAGCACGGGAGTAACCAGGGTGTTCACACACTTTATAGACAGTGTGCAGCCACCACACCTGATGGAGTCCAGTGCAGAGATGCTGAGTTCTTTTCCAGATCAAACAGGCCATCTTGAATCAAAAATTGGATGCAGGCATCAGATCAACTGGTCAAACTCCTGACAGTCATGCTAGCAACAGAAAATCCCCTGGCCAAGAATTGAACTCATGTGCTCATTTTTACAGATCCCTTGGCCATTGCCAATGATCTAGCTGTCTCATCCCATCGCTAACAACTCCTTACCCAAGGTTGCCCCTATGACACCAAGTACTCTGGGAATATCTTGCCTTACAATTACCAACAGGTCACTCTTTACTCCGCAAATATTAAACCTCAATCTGCACAGGCTCATGTCATTGCTCAGGGTGATGAATTGACCCAAATTTCTGAGACACATACCAGCACCTCAGACCTGATGGTATTAACCTTGTCCGTTGGATCTAACATAATCAAATGCCATATTTTTGAGGACAAGGAAGGGGTCCCTATATCTGATGGCAAATAGACATTGTAGGCAAGATACATAGCAAGAGCATAGCATCTTGCTATGCTCAGACCATGGTAGAAACTTATATAGAAAACTTACTCATGCTATCATACATCACCTCCTGAAACCAAAATGGAAGGACTCACCAAGACACTAGAAATTATTGATAATGTCAACTCATTTATCTAAATACAAAACACTGGGCTCTTGAAAAAGGTATTTGATGGACCTTGTACCTCTCTTACAACCCCAGGGTACCACCTCATATGATGGCCTAATGGCTGACTTGGACAAACCTTGTGTTCTAAATAGGTCTTCCTGCTCTTTGAGTCATTAGTTAGATTCAGTCCCCAGTCTTTAGGGCCCATTACTTTGTCCTGATCATCAGGCTTACTGGCATCTTATAAGTAGAGCCTTTCTATACTAGACATTCCCGTCAGAATGGGCACTCCTACAGGTCTTTGATTTACTGTAATAGTGCACACTGGCCACCTCTCTTATATCTCACCCCTGGGTCTTTATCCGAATATCTCCTGTAGTCTGTGTACCCTGTGTGTCAATATATCATTTTGCTTATGCTCCTTCAAAACCTTTCTAGCCCATCAAACACAAATGTGCTGCTTTCCTACCATTTGCATGCATGTGCTATTGTCATGGGAGTCACTGGTCCTGACCTGGGCACACATGATGTCATTCAACAAACACACCATTAATGCCAACCTAGAAATGGCCAAAAATCTCAAAATACTTGTAGCAGACAGCTAATGTTTTAGATGTTTTCCCTGAAGGACAATTCCCTGGCAGCCATGGTAGCCGATGACTACCTATTAGGTTTGGATTAATTATTATTAGGGAGAGTTCTGTTCCCCTAAAAGGGCTGCTTGTTGCATGTGGGCAGGCTATGCTGGCAAGGTGCCACCAATAACACAAGAAATGAGACAACAAATTAAAATAAACAGTAGCATTATTAAAATATTTGAACAGAGTTCTGGAACCACACTGACACACTTTCCTGGATTTCTCCAACACTTTGGAATGATAGGATTCAAATGTAGTTTTAGAGTCTTTGTCGTCTTAGTGATGTTCATTGTGTTTTTCACATGACTTTTTAATTAATGTTCAAATCAAATTCATTTAAATGAGATGTGTCATTATTTGGTCAACAAAGCTCAGGGGTGAACTTGAATAAATAAAGTCACTGACTTCATCTTTGATATTTGACTCTCAATCTGCTTTAGGTACCTTCTCATGCTGCCTGGTCCACAATGGTAAACAAGTTAGGAAAGTTCACACAACCCTTTTCTTTGTGCCAGTGGGTAGGAGGGTCAAACCTTTAAAACCTACAGCCTCTACCCCACACTCTTAAAGGGCCAACCCATTGTCCTTTGCACAAGTTACCTCCACCTGCTTATCCTTGTCCTACTCTCCTTAGAAAGTACCTGTGAGTAATAAACATATTTCTAGTCACTAGATGTATGTGGCAACATCAGTCTTGCCATCCAATCCCATTTTAGGTAAGGTGTCAATCCTGCCCCCAAAAGGGCAACGATACTACAGAAGGTAAGCCAGGGAAAATCTTTTGGGTGATTCACAGGTATTCAATGTAGGGAATTTTTATAAGAGGAGAAAAAGAAATCCAAATGCAGAGATCCCTGTATGACAATGTGTTTCGATGCATTGGTCACCAAAACTTTGAAAACACCCACATGGCTCTAGCAGTAGAATCAATAAGTTAAAATCATATAGTCTCACAAGGAAAATATACAGAAACAGATGGGAATGGGTGGTTTCTGTTGCGATAGGTAAAGAACTCTGAGTGATTACTCTCATCTTCACAAGAAAAATACTGAATACTCTGCAAAGGACCACCTCTTAGACCCATAAGAGATTTGAGGTTACATGGGAAACAATGCCCCCAAGTGAGGTACCAGGGGGAGAAACAACTGGACGCAGCCACTTTCTAGGAACACATCAACTGTGGTAGACGGATGAATGAAAACACAATATGGATTATCTTGAGACTTAAAATCTCTAGGGGGCTCCAGTCTTAGGGGGTCCCCCCAAATTTTATGAATGTTTCCTTCAGCAGCCCAACCTCGTTGTCATAGTGAAGATCAGACAAAATTGCCTGTTGCTTCATGCAGGAAATGGGGGAAAACATGATATACATGAAAAGCATTTTGTTGTGTGTAATGTAGACCATCCCTCAAAGGAAACTAATGTGCCAAAGTCTTTTCTGATTGGACAAAGTGCACATAGACACCTACGGTCACTTCAGGTTCCTCTCTGACAAAAGGGGAGGAAATATAGGTGCTAAGAACCTGTTCTGAAGTTCATAGTCCAGAGATTCTTTACCACCAAACATTGTAGGTTTCATCGTAACAGAAGAGGACATTTTCCCTTTCAAATACGTGACACCGTATCAGCAGGGTCCCAGGATAAAAACAGTGGATTAAAACAGAGCTGCAAGACACAGACTCTACTTAAGAATGAGAGTCTAGGGAAACCCAAACACACCAGGGAAATAAGTACAAGGTCACTACAGACTATGAAGCCCCTGACACCTCCAGCTGCAGCAAACATTAAACATAGTCTGATACCCATTCAAGAAATAATAACACCTCACTCTAGAGGCCTATTTATCTCAAATCGTATTTGAAAATTCACAAATATGTGGAAACTAACTAACACACTCTTGGACAAACCATTGCGTCAAAGACAAAATCAAAGGGGAATTTATTACATATGTTGCTGAAGAAAGAAAAAGGAAATTTAAAAAATGTCTTGAGAAGTCAAGATGGCGGTGTAGGCAGACTCTGAACTCACCTCCTCCCGTGGGCACAGCCAATTTACAACTACGTGTGGAAAAATTACCCCTGAAGGAGAACTGAAAACTGGATAAGAGGAACTCCTGCAACAAAGGACAATCCCAATTGAGGTGGAAGAGGCAGAAACTCCCTTCTGGAGAGAAAAAAATGCCGCCTTCACAAGCCGCCAGACCACAGGTACGCAGCCCTCCCTGGAGGAGCGGGGTCGTGTGCCGGGGAACGCTCCCACTGTGGGCATTTTGTGGACCTAGCACAATCGAGATGAGTGGCATAATATCTGACTTTGCCTGCTGCTAAAACATTGGGGAGTACCCCCAGAAAAGCTGGTTCACAACTTGGCCTCCCTGGCACCTACAGGGAGAGCAAACAGGCCACAAGAGAAGGACACACATAGCCCACATAGGGATCACCCCTGGAACATTGAGAACTGAGGGAAGCACACTGCAGTCCTCCTAAGGCAACACTTATATAAGGTCACCTATCCAAGAGCAGGAGACATAGCTGACCCGCCTAATACATAGACACAAGCACAGGGAAAGAGGCAAAATGAGGAGGCAAAGGAATATATTCCAAGCAAGGGAACAGGAGAAAACCCCAGAAAAGGAACTAAGTGAAACAGAAATGAGGAACCTACCCGACAGAGAGTTCAAACTAAGAGTGTTAAGGATGCTCACTGATCTGGGGAAAAGAATAGATGAACTCAGTGAGAATGTCAACAAAGAAATGGAAGATATAAAAAAGAACCAATCAGAAATGAAGAATACAATACTGGAAATGAAAAATTCACTAGAGGGACTCAAAAGCAGAGTAGAGGATACAGAAGAACGGATCTGTGAGCTGGACGAAAGACTAGAAGAAATTACCCAAGCTGAACAGGTAAAAGAAAAAAGAATTAAAATGAGTGAGGACAGTCTAAGGGACCTCTGGGACAACATCAAGTGCACTAACATCCACGTTATAGGTGTCCCAGAAGGAGAAGAGCAAGACAAAGGGGCAGAGAATCTATTTCAAGAAATAATAGATGAAAACTTCCATAACCCAAGGCAGGAAACAGACATCCAGGTACAGAAGGCACAGAGAGGCCCAAACAAGATAAACCCAAAGAAGCCCACACCAAGACACATCATAATCAAAATGTCCAGAATTAAAGATAAAGAAAGAAACCTAAAAGCCGCAAGAGAAAGTCAAGTTACATACAAAGGAAACCCCATAAGGCTATCAGCTGATTTCTCAGCAGAAACCTTATAGGCTAGAAGAGAGTGGCACAATATATTTAAAGTGCTAAAAGGAAAAAACTTACAGCCAAGAATACTCTACCCAGCAAGGTTATCATTCAAAATGGAAGGAGAGATCAAAAATTTCCCAGACAAGAAAAAATTAAAGGAGGTTTTCACCAAGAAACCAGTGCTACAAAAAATTTTAAGGGACTGATTTTAAGGGGAAAAGAGAAGACCACAAATAGGAAAAATTATCTATTTCCATGATAAGAGGGCAATAGATAAAAATGCACAAAAAAGAGGTTAGATATGTATCAAAAACATAAAATGAGGGAGGGAGGGAGTTAAAGAGTAGAGCTTTCAGACAGAGGTCAAACTAAAGAGACTAACAGGGCTCTTACTGAGAGGGACAGGACATCAACATTTCAAATCTTGTGCCCAGCTACCTGTTGCTGAGGGTAAATAAGTGCTGGGAGAGAGTGCTTGAAAAGGGGGGACGCCATTGTTTCAGTCCCTACACATGGAACTGAGGTGATGCCTTGGAGTGGTGTGCTGACAGTACTTGGGCGCTGATCACCCTTGTTCCATCTCGTGAGGTGAATGTAACGTAAGTCACTTGTGAGGGGCCAGGAGACACAACTGAGAGGAACTCTGCCTGCTGTCTCTACTGCACTGAGCCCTCAGCTCCTAAAATGGGATTGTCATTCAGAGAGAGGCTTCCCATTGTCCTCAAAACAGCTCCTGGGTTATGGAATAGAGATTTTGTCTGAACATGGCAGTGACGTGAGCCATAGAACACAAAGCTCTTAATCACCTTCCAAAAAATTAACTTGGTTGGCCCAAGATTATGAGAAGTTCAAGTCAAAGGACACTCTCAAGAAAGTAGTGAAAGGCAGTTAGCAGTAGACTCATACAATTATTGAAGATACAGTTGAGAATGTAGGCTGACTATTTTTCTAAACAAAAACCAGCGAATTAGACTGTTGAGAGGAGGCTTACAAGGCTCAGAACAAATATCACCCAGTGACTTCAGAAAGTATTTCCATAGAGAAACCAGAATTTTATTGAATTGTTTGGTAGAACAGGTTATGCCCAAGGTCATTGGTGAAAACTATGGACCAATCAGCCAGCAATTATTGGAATTTAACCACTGGTTGTGGTTCATGAAAGAGAAAGAGAGCCCTCCCAATATCACTGTCCTAGAAAAGTAGGCTTTCCCAAAGCTATGTCTGATTGTAGGAGCTATGTCAGAAGTTTCACTCATTGTGGAGGACACAGAGTTAAATCCAGCTGGTCACTGAACAAATAAATAAGCCATTACAGTAAAAAAAAAAAAAAAAAAAAGGAGCGAGAACAGTACCTGGAGTTACTATATTACATTTCTTTCAATGTCTGATTTGCAACAAAATTAAAGGAAATACAGAGACACAGGAAAGTAGGAACCAGATACAGGAAAAACACAGCAGTTGAAAAAATGCTATCAGACAATCCCAGTAAAATTCACAGCTGACATCTCAGTATAAAAAACAGAGGTCAGAAGGCAGAAGAATAACATTTTCAAAGTGTATAGAGAAAAAAACTCAACCAACAATCCTATATTCACGAAAACTACCTTGTAAAAAATGAAAGTGAAATAAAGATTTTCCAAGATAAACAAAATTGAGAGAATATATTGATAGCCACGGCCATGCAAGGATGATTGAAGGAGTTCTTCAGAGTGAAAGCAAGTGACTCCAGGTGGTAAATTCATATCAATACAGAGACACTAAAACACCAATGTAAGTAATTATGTAAGTATGAAGGACAGAATCAGTACCTATTTTCTTCTTTCTTCTCTTAATTTATATCAAAGGAATTGTATAAATATTATCTACATAAACTGCTGTTGGGACTATAATATGTAGAAATGTAACATATGTGTAATATTTTTACCTAGGCAGAAAAGACATGGCGGGAACAAAGCTGTATTGAGCTAATAAAATGACTACAGATGATAAAGAAATAAGCGCAACAATAAATTATTGGGTTATATCATTATTACATATAATCTGCATAACAATACGACAAAAATGGCAAAAGGGAATAGAGCAATATATGAGTACCGTTGCCAAGTACAACTGGAATCAAGGTTGTATAAATCTGAAGCTCATCCCTATAAATTAAGACATATATGTTAAACAGTAGTGAAACCCCCCAAAAAACTTCAAAAATATAGTGAAAAACATTTAAGATTTAAAATACTACGTTAGGAAATATTCACTTAATGCAATAGAAAGCTATAAAGGAGGAGTAGAGAAGCTAACAACAACTTAAGAATGTAGAAATCAAAAAGTAAAATGGCAGGGCCGGCGCCATGGCTTAGCGGTTAAGTGCACGCGCTCCGCTGCTGGCAGCCCGGGTTCAGATCCCGGTCGCGCACGGATGCACTGCTTCTCCGGCCATGCTGAGGCCGCATCCCACATACAGCAACTAGAAGGATGTGCAGCTATGACGTACAACTATCTACTGTGCCTTTGGGGGAATAAATAAGTAAATAAATAAATAAATAAAATTAAAAAAAAAAAAGTAAAATGGCAGATGTAATTGTAATTGTGTCAATAATACTAAATGTGAATGGATTACATTATCCAAACAGGAGAAAGAGACTGTCACCTCAGATTAAAAAAATAAATTAAATTATGATCAAAATATATGCTACATGTGGGAAACACACTTTAGATTCAAAGATATAAATATATTGAATATAGGGACCGACCCAGTGGCATAGCGGTTAAGTGTGCGTGCTCCACGTCGGTGGCCTGGGGTTCGCAGGTTCAGATCCCGGGTGCAAACCGATGCACAGCTCGTCAAGTCATGCTGTGGCGGTGTCCCATATAAAGTAGAGGAAGATGGGCACGGATGTTAGCCAAGGGCCAGTCTTCCTCAGCAAAAGGAGGAAGAGTGGCAATGGATGTTAGCTCAGGGCTAATCTTCCTCATAAAAAAAAATTGATTGAATATAAAAGTTTGGGAAAGATACATCTGTAAACAGCCCCCACAAGATAGCTGGAGAGATAATACAAATACCTGGCCAAATAGACTTCAAAACAAAAAATATAACTAGAGATATCAAAGGACATAATATCATGCTGAAAGGCTCAAAGTTTATGGGCTGTATCTCGAACACAAAATAGAAAATGATTTTTAGTTTTCTATATCAGTATAGTATACTATAGCCATCAGTGCCTATACTAGCAAAGAAAAGAGATCTCAAATCAGTAACCTAACCTTTCACCTAAACAGAGTTCAAAAGATGAGGTAACAAACTTATCACAAGGAGAAAAGGAGATAAGAAAATTAGAGCAGAAATTAATGAAATGAGGAATAGAAAAACCACAGAGAAAATCAATGAAACCAAAAGTGGGTTCCATGGAAAGTTTAAGAAAATTGACAAATCTTCACCGAGATTGATCTAGAGAAAAAGAAGGAAGATTCAAATTAATACAGTCAAGAGAAAAGAGAGATATTACTATTGACATTACAGAAATAAAAAAAGTTTTAAAAGAATTTCGTATACATAGTATGGCAAGAAACTACGTAACTCAAACGAAATGGATAAATTCCTTGAAAGACAAAAAGTACTGAAAATAACTCAAGAAACAATAGAAAAGCTGAATAGAACTGTAGTAAGTCAAGTAGGTTAAATCAGTAAACGAGAAACCCTCTAAGTAAGATTAGACCCAGATGACTGCAACTCAGAATTCTCCAAAACCCTCAAAGAAGGTTTATTATGGATTCTTTACATACTCTTCTAAATAACAGAACGGAGACAACACTTCATACTCATTTTATAAAGCCAGTATTTCTCTGAGAAAACCAAGTATATCGCCAAAAAAGCCACACGCCTATTTCTTTTGTGAATATGGGTGCAAAAAAACTCAAGAAACACTTGCAAGCCCAATCCAGCAACATATAAAAAGAATTATACACCATGACCAAGTGGGTTTATAACAAGGATGAAAAGTTGGATTAACATCTCAAAATCTATTAATGTAATAAAGGATATCAGTAGACTAAAAATCAAAAGTGGCAGATCATTTCAATAGATCAAGGAAAATAATTGACAAAATCCGTAACTTTTCATGATTAAAACACTCCGATTACCAGGAATAGAAGGGAACTTCCTTACCTCATAATCAGTATCTGCGGAAAACCCACAGCTAAGATTATACATGATTGTAAAAAACTGGATGCTTTCCCCTGAAGACAGGAACCAAAGAAGGATGTCTGCTCTTGCCACTTTTATTCTGTAATATACTGGAGATTTTAGCTAGAGCCATTATGCAAGAAAAAGAAATAAAATGCACAAAGATCATTTAGGAAGATATAAAACTCCCTCTACTTCCAGATGAGGTATCTTGTGTAGGGGTTTAGAATATGTCACCTCAAAATAGGGCACATTGACATATTATTTTAAATTAATGGTGCTTGAGAAAAAGGCATGGCAAGAAAGACACTGTGGCCCTCCTTTGTCCCCCTGAAAGCAGGAGATGAATTTCCCACGTGGACGGTACCCTCCTTGAACCGGGAGGGCAGAAGGCAACCTTATCACCAGAGACAGGGAATTTAAGGCTGAGAAGGCTATAGAAACAAACCTTATTATTTCTTCACCATTTACTAACCCTAGCCCAAACCCCTCTGCATTCTCCATCTTCCCAAATTTATTTTTTTTCTAAAAGGTACGTGGCCAGCCCCGTGGCTTAGCGGTTAGGTGTGTGCACTCCGCTCCTGGCGAGCCGGGTTCGGATCCAGGGGCGCGCACCCACACACCGCTTCTCTGGCCACGCTGAGGCCGCGTCCCACATACAGCAACTAGAAGGATGTGCAGCTATGACATACAACTATCTACTGGGGCTTTGGGGGAAAAATAAATAAATAAACAAAATTAAAAAAATATATATATAAAAGGCACAAAATCATCTTATTCTGGTTACTTCTTTGAGTCTCATCTTGTTATGAGGCTCCCATACATAGGTAATTAAATTTTTCTTCTGTTAATCTGTCTTTCCTTACTTTAATTATCAGACCAGGGCCGGCCCCATGGCTTAGCGGTTAAGTGAGCACCTTCCGCTGCTGGCGGCCCGGGGTTCAGATCCAGGCTGCGCACCCACGCACTGCTTCTCCAGCCATGCTGAGGCCGCGTCCCACATACAGCAACTAGAAGGACGTGCAGCTATGACATACAACTATCTACTGGGGCTTTGGGGGAAAAAAATAAATAACACTATAAAAATAAATAAATAAATAATTATCAGACCAGCCAAAAAACCTGGAAGAGAAGAAGGGGAAATTTTTCAGCCCATATACTTGCATATAGAAACTTTAAGAGGTCCATCAAAACACTATTAGAACTGATAATTGAATTGTGCGATCTTGTAGGATACAGGATCAAAATATAAAGACGGATTGTGAGGCCGGCCCCGTGGTGTAGCGGTTAAGAGTGCACGCTCTGCTGCTGGCGGCCTTGGTTTGGATCCCGGGTGCACACCGATGCATCACTTGGCAGGCCATGCTGTAGTGGCGTCCCACATACAGTGGAGGAAGATAGGCACGGATGTTAGCTCAGGGCCAGCCTTCCTCAGCAAAAAGAGGAGGATTGGCATGGATGTTAGCTCAGAGATATCTTCCTCACACACACACAAAAAAATGGATTGTATTTCTATATACTTGCAATAAACAATCTGATAATGAAATTAAGAAAATAAATACAGGGCCGGCCCCGTGGCTTGGTGGTTAAGTGAGCGCGCTCCACTGCTGGCGACCCGGGTTCGGATCCCGGGCTCGCACCGACGCGCTGCTTCTCCGGCCATGCTGAGGCCGCGTCCCACATGCAGCAACTAGAAGGATGTGCAGCTATGATACACAACTATCTACTGGGCCTTTGGGGGGAAAAAATAAATAAATAAAATCTTTAAAAAAAAAAAAAAGAAAATAAATACATTTACAATAGCATCAAAAGGAGTAAGATACTTAGGAATAGATTTAATAAAGAAAAAAACAAATACTATGAAATCTACACATATTATCAAAAGAAATTAATAAAGGTATAAATAAATTGGAAAATATCCCAGTTTGATGGATCAGAATACTTACTGTTGAAATGTCACATCTCCCCAAAATGATCCGAGAGTCAAGGCCATACTGATCCCCCAATCCCAGTTAATTTCTTTATCGAAATTCGGAAGTTGATTCTTACGTTTATATGGTATTGTAGGGAATCAGAATAGCCAAACAATTCTTGCTAAAGAAAAACAAATTGGTTGGACATACGTTGCCTGATTTCAAAACTTTGTACGAAGCAACGGTCACCAAGATGCTGTGGTACTGACACAAGGTTAGAGATACAGATCTGTGGAATAGATTGAGATTTGAGAAATAAATGCACACATCGATGGTCAACTGATTTTTTTTAAAAGGTGCCAAGAATGGGAAAAGAATATTCTTTTCATAAATTGCTGCTGGGCCAAGTGGATAGCCATATGAAAAGAAAGAGGTTGTATACTTAGATCACACCACACACACTAATTTACCAAGAAGAATCAAAGACCTACATGTAAGAGTAAAACTATAACACTCTTAGATAAAACAGAGGAAAAACTTCCTGACCTTGAATTTGGCAAAGAATTGTTAGATATAATACTAAGAGCAAAAACGGGGAAAAAGGGGAATTTAATGACTTTTGTGCTTCAAAGGACACCATTAAGAAAGTGGAGATACCCTTTGGAACACTTGTGCGCTTTTGGTGAGACTATAATATCATGTTCATGGCATGAGAAACAATATGGCAGTTCCTCAGTAGATTACAAACTGAGTTGCCATCTGATCTAGCAATTCTATTTCTGGGGAAGTACCAAAAAGAATTGAAAGCAGAGACTCAGACACATACATGTCCACTCGTGTTCACATTAGCATCATCCACAATAGCCAAAAGGTGGAAGTAACCCAAGCGTCCTTCCTTCTACAGTTGAATGGATCACAATTCTGCCAGTGGCTTTTAATATCTCCATGGTCCAGACAGGGCCCGTGATTTTCCCTCAAGACTAATGCTTAGGCATCACGAAGTCAATTTTGAAGAGAAAAACAACTATTTTGCGTTACTGTCTAGGAGTTTTACAGGATGACACCATGCTCACACTCAAAGTCTGGACATCTATATAAAGACTTGAGCTTAGACTTCCATCCATAAGTCTCCAGTTCGCTTTCCCTGGGGCACCTTTTAAAATAACCACTGAGAGTTGAGCCCCTGAAAAGTTAGTGACCTCTGCCCCAACCACCTGATAAGTAATGGGTACTTGCTACCCGGCTCTCTATCTCTTGCTGGCTCATGACCCGGGACAGAGGACTGTCCTTGCTCCAGCTCATTGTGACCCCACCCCATTTCTACAATCTGTAAGTAACAAATCTTGTGACTTTCCTTCCTTTGTGTGGGTGTCTTGTGTGGGGCCTTCGATCAAAAGATCCTGTGGTTTTCACTTCCCCAAAGTGGGAGCTCAGATGCTGAGGGAGCTACCTACTGACCCCATGTCGGTGGCTTGTACCTTCCCATTCAGCAGATCACAATCTGCCTACACTGAATTTATTTATTTATTTATTTTAATTTTATTTATTTATTTTTTCCCCCCAAAGCCCCAGTAGATAGTTGTATGTCATAGCTGCACATCCTTCTTAGTTGCTGTATGTGGGACGCGGCCTCAGCATGGCCAGAGAAGCGGTGCATCGGTGCGCGCCTGGGATCCGAACCCAGGCCGCCAGCAGCGGAGCGCGCGCACTTAACCGCTAAGCCACGGGGCCAGCCTGCCTACACTGAATTTAAAACACCAGCTCTGGCCTCTCAACATATCGTATTATACAATGCACCCTGTTAGTGTACAATTCAATGGTTCAGTATATTCACACATAAAGTTAACATATATATTTAATGAAAAAATTGGGTGAGATTATGGAATCTTTGTACCCATTGGGTCATCTTTCACAAATTTGTCCAGAATTATTACTATACATGGAGCAGGAGGTGCCCTTTACAGCACATACCCCTCCTTCCTTGGTCAATAAGTAATCTACAGCTAAACGGTTACGCAAAACCATCCACACTGAAGAATCTTGTTGCATTAAGGCCTGGCTTTGGTGTAATAGCCCAACGGGTTCAGCCAGGTGGCTGACAGGGTGGTGTTTGCCTTAATAATGTGCTGTGAGCCCAGTGGGGCTGCACCCAGCCCCGTGCAGGTGAGGGATAGTAGCAGACCTGCTCCCAACATAACGATGGTGAACACCACAGGCTTTTGATGTGAGGGGACAGAAAAAATGGATTGCTGGTCCTGCTCAGTGATTTGTCAGGGCAGTTCCAGGGAGACAAAAGTCAACTGGCATGAACAGACAGGACTCCCCAGGCGCTAGCAAAGAGGCAAATGTGTGGAGGTGGAGGGAGGGAGAAGTGCACACGTGGAGATCCACGTATGTGTGACAGCCCCAGGGCACTGGACCCACAGTGGACACCAACTGCTTGATTGGGGAAGATGAAGTAGATGGGGGTTCCCCCAGATGGCTTGGCCTCGATTCCCAAGACCATGGGGATGGTGCTCCTTATGGTGAGGTGTAGGTCATATTCATCCATGTTGTGTTGGTCCTGGGCAGATATGGGGGGCTGTGAAGGGCCTGTTGGGGCTCCTGCCAGGTGCCACATACTGTATTGCACAGTGACCTGCCTGGCTGCAGTTGAGAACCGTGGAGAGCAGCCGAGAAACCCACAGGGATCGTGGGGTGCCTTCTGCTGAGCAAATAGATCAGGGTCAATAAATCAGCAGAGTGGGCCACTAACTCAGGAAAAATCCTTTGCTGAGCCTGGTAATATACCCTGCAGTTATGGCGATCTCAAATATGAGCTCCATTTTCTGCCCATTGTATAAAAATATTAAGACTCTCCCGCCAGCCCCGTGGCTTAGCGGTTAAGTGTACGCGCTCCGCTGCTGGCAGCCCGGGTTCAGTTCCCAGGCGCACACTGACGCACCACTTCTCCGGCCATGCTGAGGCCGCGTCCCACATACAGCAACCAGAAGGATGTGCAGCTATGACATACAACTATCTACTGGGGCTTTGGGGAAAAAAAGGAGGATGATTGGCAACGGATGTTAGCTCAGAGCCGGTCTTCCTCAGCAAAAAAAAAGAAGAGGATTAGCATGGATGTTAGCTCAGGGCTGATCTTCCTCACACACACACACACAAAAATATTAAGACTCTTGGAGGGCTTGAATGGGAGGACTGTGGAGCCTTGAGTGGTGACCATGGGGCAGGGTTCTTTCAGGTGGTGTGAGATGTCCCTGTGGCTGTGGTCCTGGAGGGCATGGGGAGATGCTGTGGTGGTGGTAGCATCCAAAGCCAGGGAGGGGTTCAGAAATTAATTTCACTAACTCTCTGTTGGACTCATAAAGTGGACCTATATATAGGTTGTTGTGAAGGCAAGCAACTGAGTGAAGTGTTTGAAGGGGCCCCTGTAAGGCTGTGAGACTCGACGCGCACCTTGGCCTTCCAAAGCTCGATGGTGTAGAGGAAGACAGCCTGGAAGGCAGAGTACCATCTCACCCTTGGGCAGCAAGCATTGTAGTAAGCAGGAGGGCCTTGAGGTAAACATATAGTTAATTCTGAAAATGGCACTCAAGGGGGTCTTAGCAAGGAATTTAGATAAACAAGCATTCAGTTCAGCAACCAAATCCCAGGATGTGCTTGCCATCATCGGCCACCATGTCTTCCTTGGCATCATCTCTGCTATAGTGGAAGGTTGTGGAGGCAGCATTTGTGATGAAGTTGTGTCACTTGATTTCACGGTCTGGGGGCACTGTCATCTCCAGAATTGTTGAAGGTAAAGGGAGCCAACCCAGAGGCGGAAAGCTCTCTCAAGTAGCCACCCAGGAGGGGACTTGAGGGGCCAAGGGACCTAACAGGGTCATATAGATTAGGCCCTGATTAAGGTTTGCACCATCGGAAGCATCTACTGGTATCAAAAATTCACAGTAAATTGTAGGGGTCCTTGGAGTGCACCTCACAAATGATTGGGCAGTGTTCTCCTCTGAGGCATAGGAGGTCTCCATCCATAAATAGTAAAGGTGGAGGCACATGGGTAGCCTTGGTTTAAAGAAATTTTTGTTATAAGCTCCTAACGATTTAATGTTTCAGCTTGTATTACCAGAGATGGTATATACTGGTTGAACTGCATAAATGTGTCATACAATTAGGGTTGAAATTAGGACAGTATAATGGCCAGTGTCCAAATATCAGGATGTTGGTGATTGGTGACACTGAAGCATTTGTGCCATTGGTCCCATTTTAGAGTGTTTGAATCACCCAGCTAGTATCTACCCCTGGTGGCATTTTGGATGCAGCCTGTCTAGGGCTGACTTCCAACATGCACCATCCCCCCATCCTGGGTTGCATTTATAGGTGGGTGCTGTGCAGTTCCAGCAACTTTCCAGCATTGCCTTCTGGAGTTGAGGAGAAGCCCCATGACCTAGATGGCACAAAAGACACAGAGTAAGGCCAGCAGCAGTGAGCATCTACATTTTATAATTCTGCCTCTGCCCACTGACTGTCCCATGTGAAGATGTATTATGGGGCTGCTATGGGCCAACAGCTCCTTGGTGGCCTCCTCCAAAGTAGGGTAGGGCCAAGTGTTGTGACCATCTTGCCACGCTGTCATCTTCTAGTGTTGCTGGTGTCAACCAACCTGAGGGCCTCTTTTCCCTTTTAGAGATCCACACGGTTCCTTCAGTGGGTCCAGGTACAATTATTTCCACTTCCTGGGGGTGGTATGGTTAGGAGAAATGAGTCATCCACTAAAGCCACTCTACACTGGAATTTCAGCTGGTGTTTGCATATCATGTAGGGAAGAGTGGTCCAGCAGCAGCCTAGTGGGTCTGTGTTCTTCTAATGGGACAGGGGGTCCCATTAGAATATGTGACCAGGGGGTCATAGCTAACCACCTGCCCCCAATTGGGCTACCAATGAATATTGGAAGACAATGAGATCAACATTTTGGATATGTAAGGGGACTTAAAATTGTCGTGAAAATCTACATAATATTGCCCATAATACATAAAATGTACATAGTAAGATGAAGGCATCAGATTCCCCCATGGTAACAGTCATCTGCAGCATGGCTGCGGGAGCCCAGTTGGTGTGAGGAGAATGATGGCCATATGGCTTAGAGTTTAAAGTTGCAAGTGTCCCTGGCAGCAAGGAAGTCCATCTAGGCATCCATTTACCTCCTGGAAACTTAAGGAGCCAGGATATGACAAGGCCATTGTGGCGGTCAGTAATGCCAGAGCCTGTAGCTGGTATGGGAGATGAAGGTTCTGTTGGACGCCCTGTTGGAGAGCCCACTGTTGGGTTATGTGGGCAGTAAAATGAGGTCCTTGATCTGAGTCAGTGATGTCAGGAGGGCCGAATGGGGGCAAGATATACGTAGAAAAAAAGAGATTACCTGCTCCGCAGAGGTGTTCCTGGTGGGTGGAGCAAGCAGTTGGCCACTAAAAGTATCCACACGTGTAATAGTGAAGAGGGTAGTGCCTGCAGATGGAGGAAGTGGCCTTACGAAATCATCCTGCCAATGGCAGGCGTCTCCCAGAATGAAAGCATGACGAGGCAGTTTCCAGTGTTTGGTTTGGGTTCATAGTTTGTGATTCAAAACAATGCATTTTGCAAGGGCTGCCATAAAGGAAATGCCCGTGCTGTGGGCCCAGGCCAGAGTGGCAGCAGGTCCCCCACGACCCAAAGAGATATAGGACCACCCAGCCAGGGAATAAGGAAGATGGAAGTGGTGACTAAGAAAGGCCAGAATAGGGGAGCTGAGGATAGATTGATGGGGGAAGCTGCAGTTTTGTGGTAGAAGGTGGAGTCCACATTTGTTGGTAAGGAGTTGGTGGTTGAGAGCCCCAAACAGGTGGTGACTTGGATTCGGGCAAGGGCACCTGCCTTTCAGTAAATACAGCCTGTGCTGTGGTAGCATTTGTATGTTCCGAAATGTGAGTCACCTTAATTGTGACTGATGCCTGGGGAACGTCCCTCCAAATAGGGGCACTCCAAATGGGAGAGCCCTGAATGTGAAAATTGTCCCACTGCCATTGGCCTGACCGAACCACTAGCCTGTTAGCAACCACCAATGAGTCAGTAAAAATGTGGACAAGAGACTTGTCATGGGCAATGGCGCTCTGCACAGCCATTTGTACTGCCACCACCTCAGGAAGCTGAGCTCACCCTGATTTGCCATCTTTGATAAGAGTGGACCGCTGGCAGGATGGTACAGTACACTCTGCATCAGGCTCCAGAATGGACAGTGGTGGCATTGCTGTCTGTGAAGTACACAGGCTCCTTTTGTCACTCCCTCAGCTCTTCCCAGGGGCTTCCCCAGGTCACCAGAGTCTTAGGCAATGGGGGTGCTGCCACCAGTTCCTCAAGGTCTGTGGGCAGGGGGCTGAGGACCAGGGAACTCACATCCTCCTGTAATTTAGAAAGACCTGGGGCCGGCCCCGTGGCATAGTGGTTAAGTGCGCGTGCTCCGCTGCTGGCGGCCCGGGTTCGGATCCCAGGCGCGCACTGACGCACCGCCTGTCCGGCCATGCTGTTGCAGCGTTCCACATAAAGTGGAGGAAGATGGGCACGGATGTTAGCTCAGGGCCAGTCTTATTCAGCAAAAAAGAGGAAGATTGGCATGGATGTTAGCTCAGGGCTGATCTTCCTCACAGAAAACAATAACAAAGAAACAAAAAAATTAAAAAAAAAAAAATAGAAAGGCCTGCCATGTCAGGTTTAGCCCATTCCTGAAGGTACCATTTCCATTTTAGTAAGGAGGCATTTGTAGCCATGCCGAGCCACTGTTGGGAGGCATCACTTATCCATGATGTAACAGCAACGTGGGCACGCAGGAGAGCAGGCTCCTTTCCTGTGAAGGCCTCTATTTCTAACACAGCCCAATAGGTGGCCAGAACTTGACATTTTAAAGGGATATAGCAGGCAGCTGTGGAGGGCAGCCATCTGGTCCAGAAGCCCATAGGCAACCAGGAGGAGCCATGTTTAGTCCATGGGTCCAGGATGCGTAGTCCATGGTGGCCAGTGCCTCAATCCAGAAGGAGGAGCCAGGAGGATGCAGGAGAGAAGCCTGATGAATTGACCTTTGCACCAGCTGTAAGCCTTGCTGGTGAGCTTCTCCCAGGTGAAACGTGGAGGATTTGTGAGTAACTGCATAAATGGGTCTGAGAATGATGGATAAATGTGGTATGTTTTGCCTCCAAAATGTGAAGATATGTAAGACAGTTTTGGGCTTGTCATAGCTTAATGGGAGGCTGAATAGTTAACAATTGATGTTTAATTGGAAGTGGAATTTCCCAAGCTTTAGAGGATATTTAATGCCCAGAAATTTAACAGTTGTGGCTGCCCTTGAATTTTATGTGGGGCAATAGCCCAACCTCGATGTTGTAGGTGGGTCACCAGCCATGTTAGGGCCTCACACACCACATCCTCTGCGGGACCCCAAGTTAGAATGCCATCAATATAATGTCAGACAGAGCAAGGGGACACTGTAAGGGCATCCAGGTCTTCCCAGCAAAGATTGTGGGCAAATAGCCTGGCTGTTAAGATAGCCCAGGGGCAGCCGGGTAAAGGTATATTGGGTGCCTTTCAATATGCAAATGATCTGGCTGGTGATGGATACTGAATAGAACATATTAGCTAGCTCGATCTCAGCAAAGTAGTCCCCCGGAGCCCTTTGGATGTCTTCAATTCATTGGACAATGTTGGGAATGGGAGCCTTAATAGAGGGCACCTGAGCATTTAAATTTTGGTAGTCGACCATAGGTGCCACTCTACAGTAGCGGGCTTCGATACCTGCCAAATGGGAGAACTGAAAGGAGAAATGGTGTTTAATAAATCTTGAACTATGGGCTGCAATTCCTCAGTCCCCTGTTGTGTACAATATTGGGGGGTATTTACTGTCTTAACCAGGAGTGGCAGTTTTACTGTCTCCCAATGTGCAGCTCCCACCAGGAAGGCCTGGAATGTGGGTTTGTTTCAGATGGTGTGGTGGTGCCTCAAGGCATCCATATGTATAACAGGAAAGGGCAGGGCCAGAGGAGTCACCACCACTAAAAAATTTTTAATACAGGTTGTTCCAAGAGCAACATCCAATGGAAGTTGAATGCCTTCTCCCACCCTACCTGTTACATCTTTTAATTTAAATGGTGCCCCTCACTTATGTTTGGAGGGTTCCCGGGAAGCACTGTAATTGGTCTCCAGGGTCAATGAGAGCAGTAAAATGTTGTTTATTATGTGTGTCCCAATGGATAAAGAAGTATATGGGCGATTGTCCCCCAGGGAAGGGACAAGCTCCAGGGAATGGCCAGGTTCCTATGGCAGGGGACTTGATGGCTGCCATGCTCAGACATCAGGGTGCGGGATCCCAGATCCTGCTGCCAGGGCTGGGACATTCTGATGGGTGACAGCATCCATCCTTCGGGCAGGGCCAGCAGTCTCTTGAGGAGCCCTCAGCGCCTGAGCAAATGCTTCTAACTTGTGGTCAGGTTGTCCCAAACTTAGGTCATTAGGGACCCCTGATCTCCAGAGCTGCCAATACAGGGAGACCCGTGGTCATCTCATGTGGGAGGGAGCTGGGTTGAGGTGCCACTCCTCCGTGGGAGCAATAAGGGGCCTGGAAGCCCCCATATTCCCTAGGGCCCCTCTGTTGGGTTCCTGGCTGAGGGGGCAGTGGGACGCATTCACTTTTACTAACAAACAAGATTTGTGTTTCAGGAAAATTCTCTTTTTTGTGTCCAGCTACAGCACTGATGCAGTCTGCTGCTGTTGTACTGTACCTGCCATTTCTATGAATTGTAACATCATGGTCTTATGATTAGGGGGCAGCCCTTTAAGAAGAACTCCTTAGATGCTCGCCCCAACTCTGCCTCCTCTGGGTTGGAAATGGTCAGGGGCTCTGTGAGAGCATGGCACTCAACAAAATGATACACCCATTGAACCATCCCAATTTTATGTAATAGGATATGCATTTCATCCGGGGTTTTCCACTCGCAGTGAGCCTTAGCTGTAATAACTGTGACCGACAGATGGGCTTGGTGCTAAGCCATAAAACTCCAAGTCAGGAGAGGCAGAGCTTCTTCCTCCTTATCCCTGTGGGCTCCAGAGCCTTGGTGGCGGGGGAGGGGCGGTGTCTCTTCTTCAGAGTCCATTTCCGTTTTTATTTTGTCTCCATCTTCTGTCCTGGTGGCTCAACTCATTTGGGAGCACCCTCGCCGTGGTGACAAGTCCACAGGCTCCCCTAGGCTGTCTCTAATAAAATGGGCTCTCAATACCTTTAGTTTTTTTAACAAATGGTGAATTTGGGGATCTTTGGCCAATCTGGCCAGATGGCACATCTCAGCTGCTGTGAGCAACAGCTTGGAGCTGGTTCCAAAGCCCTGTAAAAGCCAACCAGTGCCCTTCTCCTCCTCCATTTAGACAAATTTTTCTAGAAAACCTTGCATTTCTGTCATGATGTAGTTACGTGTTTCTGTCTCTTGTTCATGCTGGTCATCACTGGACCTCTTGGTACGATGGAGAGTGACGGGGAACTCGGCAGGGAAGAGGTTGCCTCTTCCCTGACTTGTATGCTGCCACCTCCCATTCTAGGGTTTCCCAATCAACCTGTGGGGGTCTGGAGTCCACCTCTACCTGTGCAATGTTAGCTGATGCATTTGGGAAAGCTCCCGAGCCCCGTAATGTAGCAATGGCGATTGGGCTGGTTGACACAACGCCATGCTCCGTAAAGCCCAAGCCATTTGAGCAGGGGTCTTACGAGCATCTGGTAGTTTTTCAACCTTCTCTGGGGACTTGGGAGGATCTGGTGGCATGTGCTCAGGGGCCCTGCTTTTAGCAAGAATTCACTTTGCAGCACCATATCAGGGGTGGGACTCCCAATATCCCATGGGGTCAAGGGACAAACTGTGACAGCAGCAAGGAATGCAGCAACATAAGAAGCACTTGTCTCAGCAGCATTTGTTTGGCCAGTGTGCCATGTCGTTTGTGGTAGAGCTGCCTCTGTCACGGGTTAGGGCTGGCTGTCCAAGCTCAACACCCCAATACCGACCACTGACACAGTGGGTGCAGCAGCCGGCCTCCCCTACTGGCACTAATGTAGGGGAACTCTCTTTGGCTCCCAGGGCCTGATAGCCCAGGCCCCTGGTTCCTGCCTGGGAGAAAGAGGCAGGGCCCTGCCTTCCCACTTAGCTCACCTTGGTTCAACACCAGGACTTTCTAATATGATTATAGCCGATCACCTCCAGACTGACACCCAGTGGGGCTCATTCAGAGACAAACGGGAAACACACACCCCTCAGACTGAGGCCTGCAGGTCAGTCTCTGTGGGGCAGTCTGACCTTTGGCAGCACTGACAACGTAGGGTGGGGATCCAAGGAAACACCTGGCAGCAGCAATATGCAGCAGCAGAAACCCCTGCCACAACCCGCCAGCAAGCAGCGGTTCGTTCCCAGAGAGACTGAGCAGTCTCGGAGAGGAGGTTAATAAGCCCTTCACAGCTCCAAGGCATTGAGTGGGGTACAAACCGCCCACAACCCCATCCCCAATACCAAGTGTGTGGAGAAGCTGGAGCTGGTGTATTGGATTAATGGGCAGAATATGACCTGTTGAATGAGGGGGCATCTACACGGGGCCAGCAGGGAGCTCCCTCGGCATCCAAGCTCCCACTTAGGGGAAGTGAAACCCACAGCATCATTTTGATTGAAGGTGCAGTTTCAAGACACCCACCCAGAGGAAACAGAGTCACAAGATTTATTATGTACAGATCACAGAAGCAGGGGTGAGGGTGCAGTGAGCCGGGGGAAGGGCAGTCCTCTGTGCCAGGTCATCAGCCAGCAGGAGGTAGAGAGCAGGGAGCAAGCACCCATTACTTATAAGATGGTTGGGGCAGAGGTCACCAACTTTTTACGGGCTCAACTCTCAGTGCTTATTTTAAAAGGTGTCCTGGGAAAGTAAAGTGGGAACTTGTGGTGGGGATCCTAAGCTCAGGTCCTTCTTTAAATGTCCGGATTCTGGGAGTGAGCAGGGGTATCACACTGTAACATGCCTAGGCAGCAACTCAGAAAAACAGAAGTTATTTTTCTCATCACCCAGCCGTACAGAGCGAAACCTCTTATCTGGCTCCTCAGGTGGACACAGCTTTGGGTGAGCCCACTGCTGTCCTGGGGGGACAGTGGTATTGCTGGGGCTCTCTTCCTCTGAATTTAACCACTCAGTGGTTAAATTCAACTAATTGCGGGCTGATTGCCCTATTCTTTTCCCCAATGTCCTGGGAGGCATAATTTGCTCTACCAATTAATCCAATAACATTCCAGCTCCTTTGTAGAAATACTTTCTGAAGTCACTCTTTGATATTTGTTCTGACCCTTGGAAGCCTCCTCCTAGCAGACTAATTCACCGGTTCTTTCCAGAAAACTAGTCAGCCTACAGTATAAGCTGTATCTTTATGAAATACACACATCTACTCCTAATTGACTTTCACCTCATTCTCCATTTTCTTGAGCGCCCTTTGACTTGAACTTTTCACGATCTTTTGCCGGCCAAGTTAATTCTCTGGAAAGGTAATAAGAGCTATGTGTTTTATGGCTTGCTTCACCCTCCAGTTCAGGAAAGATCTCTGCGCCAGGACCCTGTGGTTGTTTGGAGGACAATGGGAAGCTTCTTTCTGAGTGACAATCCCATTTCAGGAGTTGAGTGCTCAGGGGAGGGGAGAGACAACAGCCAGAGGTCCTCTTCATTGTGTCTCCTGGCACCTTATGAATGACTTGTGTTCCAGCCACCTCAGGAGCTGGGACAGAGTGACCGGTGCACCAGTACTGTGAGGACACCACTCCAAAGATATCGCTTCAGTTCCATGTGGAGGGACTGGAACAATGGTGTCCCAACTTTTCAAGCAAACTCACCCAGCACTTGTTAACCCTCAGCAACAGGCAGTTGGGGGCAGGGTTTGAAATTCTGAAGGCTGGTTCTTCCCAGGAAGATAGCCCTCTGAGTGGGAGCTGGGATGACAGGGTGCTGTGTGTTCTAGACTGCAGGAGTCTGGAGGGGAGTCTTCACCAATGTGAGCTGGGAGGAACTAGGGAAGGAGTGCTTTTGGTTCAAATACCAGACTCACATTTCTTACAAATCTTCAGAGATTTTCTTGAGTAGATCTGCATTTCCTTGGGCCGGCGCTGTGGCTTGGTGGTTAAGTGTGCGCGCTGCAATGCTGGTGGCCCGGGTTCGGATCCCGGGTGCGCATCGAGGCACCACTTCTCCGTCCATCCTGAGGCCGAGTCCCACATACAGCAACTAGAAGGATGTGCAGCTATGACATACAACTATCTACTGGGGCTTTGGGGGGAAAAATAAAAATAAATAAAATCTTTAAAAAAAAAAAAAAAAAAGATCTGCATTTCCTGTTTGCCTTTAGGACCACTTCCAGTGAATTTAAATGTTTGTTATTTGAATATTTTTCCTAGGTTTATTGGGGTGTGGGTCAGCAGAACTCTTCACACTGTCATGACACCCTCATATATTTAGGATGAAGCCCATTCCAGGGAACACTCACCAGTTTGAAAGTGGAAGAAACTAGAAGCTCTAATATCACTTGTCATTTTGTATGCGAAAATTGAGAAAATTTATTTTTAATGATTTCCAAAGAAGCATTGAACACTACTTTAAAATTACTGTTTAGAAGATTACATACACAGAAATGGCTTCTCTTTTAAAATGAATCACTCGGGCTGGCCCCGTGGCTTAGCGGTTAAGTGCGCGCGCTCCGCTGCTGGTGGCCCAGGTTCGGATCCCGGGCGCGCACCGACGCACTGCTTCTCCAGCCATGTTGAGGCCGTGTCCCACATACAGCAACTAGAAGGATGTGCAGCTATGACATACAACTATCTACTGGGGCTTTGGGGGGGGGGGAAATAAATAAATAAACATCTTTAAAATGAATCACTCATTTGATTTATAATGATTTAAAACTATGGTGTTAGTTAAGGTTCTCCAGGGAAACAGAACCAACGTGATGTGTGTATGTAAGCACGTGTTTATACACAAGTATTAATTTTTCTTGTTTTAAAGGTGATTTTTTAAATTGAGGTAAAATTGGTTCATAACATTATATAAGTTTCAAGTGTACCACATTATAATTCCACACCTCTATATGGTACAGCATGCTCATCACCAAAAGTCTAGTTTCTATCCATCACCATACAATTGACCCCTTTACCCATCTAACCCTATTCCTACCCCCCTTTCCCTCTGGTAACCACCAACCTGTTGTCTGCAGCTGTGAGGCTGTTTTGTTTTGCTTTTGTTTTATATTCCACATATGAGTGAAATCATTTGGTATTTTTCTTTCTCCCTCTGGCTTATTTCACTTAGCGTAATACCCTCAACGTCTATCCATGTTGTCACAAAGGGCAAGATTTCATCCCTTTTTATGGCCGAGTAGTATTCCATTGTATATGTATACCACATCTTCTTTTTCCACTCATCTGTTGATAGACACTTAGGTTGTTTCCATATCTTGGCTATTGTAAATAATTCTGCAATGAGCATGGGGGTGCAGATACCTTTTTGCATTACTCTTCTTGTATTCTTCAGATAAATAGCTGGATCATATGGTGATCCATATGGTGGATCCATATTCTTTATATTTTGAGGAATCACCATACTGTTTTCCATAGTGGCTGTACCAATTTACATATCCACCAACAGTGTACCAGGGTTGCCGTTTCCCTGCATCCTCTACAGCACTTGTTTTTTCCTTGTCTTTTTTTAAAATTATTTTTGCAGGGGAAAATTCACCCTAAGCTAACATCTGTTGCCAATCTTCCTCCTTTTTTCTTTTTTTCAATTCTCCACCAAGCCCCAGTACATAGTTGTGTATAGTGGCAAGTTCTTCTGGTTCTTCTATATGAGCGGCCACCACAGCATGGCTACTGACAGACAAGTGGTGTGGTTCCACTCCCAGGAACAGAACCCAGGCTGCCAAAGTGAAGCATGCTGAACTTTAACCACTAGGCATCAGGGCTGGCTCTTGTCTTTTTGATAATAGCCATTCTAACGGGTGTGAGGTGATATCTCATTGTGGTTTTGATTTGCATTACCTATGATTAGTGTGGTTGAACATCTTTTCATCTGCCTGTTGGCTATCTGTATGTCTTCACTGGAAAAATGTCTATTCAGATCCTCCCCCGTTTTTTAATCGAGTTGTCCTTTTGTTGTTGAGTTGTATGTGTTCTTTATATATTTTGGATATTAACCCCTTATTGGATGTATAATTTGCAAATATCTTTTCCCATTGGATAGGTTGCCTTTTCCCTTTGTTGATGGTTTCCTTTGCTGTGCAGAAGCTTTTCAGTTTGATGTAGTCCCATTTGTTTATCTTTGCTTTTGTTTCCCTTGCCATTGGAGTCAAATCCATAAAATCATCACTAAGACCAATGTCAAAGAGCTTACTGCCTATGTTTTCTTTGATGTATTTTGTGGTTTCAGGTCTTATGTTCAAGTATTTATTCCACTTTGAGTTAAATTTTGTGTATGGTGTAAGATAGTGGTCTAGCTATTAAATTTTACATGTGGGTGTCTAGTTTTCCCCACACCATTAATTGAAGAGACTTTCTTTTCTCCATTGTATGTTCTTGGCTCCTTTTTCATAAATTAGTTGCCCATACATGCTGCGTGGGTTTATTTCCGAGCTCTCAATACTGTTCCATTGATCTGTGTGTCTGTTTTTCTGCTAGTACTACATTGTTTTGGTTACTATAGTTTGGTAGTATAGTTTGAAATAAGGGAGTGTAATATTTTGGCATTGTTCTTTTTTCTCATGATTGCTTTAGTTATTTCGGTCTTTTGTGGTTCCACACAAATTTTAGAATATTTTGTTCTACTTCTGTGAAAACATTGACTCGGTAGTTGTTCAGCAGCATGTTGTTTAATCTCCACATACTTGTAATTTTTCCAGCTTTCTTCCTGTAGTTGATTTCTAGTTTCATACCATGTGGTCAGAAGAGATGCTTGATATGATTTCAATCTTCTTAAATTTATTGAGATTTGTTTTGTGTCCCAAAAAAAAACAGTACAGCGTACCCTCAAGAACTGTCCCTGTACACTTGAGAAGAATGATACTCTACTGCTTTTTGATGGAATGTTCTGTATATATCTATTAAGTCTGTCTGGTCTAATGTGTCATTTAAGGCCAATGTTTCCTTGTTGACTTTCTGTCTGGATGATCTATCCATTGATGTAAGTGGGGTGTTAAAATCTCCTACTATCATTGTGTTGCTGTAAATTTCTCCCTTTAGGTATGTTAATAGTTGCTTTATATATTTTGGTGTTCCTATGTTGGGAGCATATATATTAATAAGTTTTATGTCTTCTTGATGGATTATCCCCTTTATCCTCATATAATGTCCACCTTTGTTGTTAACTTTTTTGGCTTGAAGTTGACCTTGTGTGATATAAGTACAGCAACACCCTCTTTCTTTTGGCTGCCATTTGCCTGGATTATAATCTTTCACCCCTTCACTTTGAGCCTATGTTTGTCTTTATAACTGAGCTGAGTGTCCTGGAGGCAGCATATAGTTTGGTCTTGTTTTTTAATCCATCTATCCACTCTGTGCCCTTTGATAGGTGATTTCAATCCCGTTACATTTAGGGTGATTATTGATCTATGAGGACTTACTAGTTCCATGGTATCTTTTGTTTTCCAATTGCTCTATATCTCCATTGTTTCTTTTCCCTTGTGTTTTTGTCTGCCATTTTAGTTTGGTGGTTTTCTATGATGTTTTTGTCAGTTTCCTCTTTTTTTACATTTTTTGTCTCTGCTCTAGATTTTTGTTTTATGGTTGCCATGAGATTTGTATAAAACATCTCATAGACAAAATAGTCCTTTTTCTGCTGATAGCTTATCTTCATTTGCCTACACAGGTTCCATCCTTTTCCTCCTCTCCTTTTATGTTCTTGTTGTCACAAATTATCCCCGTTTATATTGTGATTTTATGAGCAAATTGAAGTGGCGATAGTTATTTTTAATTCTTTTTTATCCTTTAACCTTTATGCTATAATTAAGAGTTTAACACCCTATTCTGAAATAGATGTGCAATTTTCTGGTTCTGTCTATTTATCACAATACTTAAAGTTTTGTGTACTTTTGCTTTTTCATTTCTGGTAGAAGAACTCACTTCAACGTTTCTTGTAAGGCAGGTCTAGTGATGGTGAACTCCCTTAGCTTCTGTTTGGGAGAGCCTTTATTTGTCCTTCATAACTGAAGGATAACTTTGCTGGATAGACTATTCTTGGCTGGCAGTTTTTATCTTTCAATATTTTGAGTATGTCATTCCACTTTCTCCTGGCCTGTAGTGTTTCTGCTGAGAAATACTTTGATAGCCTAATGGGGGTGCCTTTGTAGGTTACTGTCTTTTTTCCTTGGCTGCATTTTAAATTCTTTCTTTATCATTGACTTTTGAAATTTTTAATATAATATGTCTTGGAGAAGATCTTTTTCATTGAGATAACTAGGCATTCTCTGAGCTTTGTGGACTTGTATATCTAGCTCCTTCCCCAGGTTTGGGAAGTTCTCAGCTATTATTTCTTTAAATAAACTCTCTGCTCCCTTCTCGTCCTCTTCTCCTGGGATACCCGTTATCCTTATGTTGCCTTTTCTAATGGAGTCAGATAGTTCTCATAGAGTTTCTTCATTTTTAAAAAAATCTTAGTTCTCTCTCTTCTTCCACATGAATCATTTCTAGATTTCTTTTAGATTTCTAATTCTCTCTTCCATAGGGTCTCCTCTATTTCCAATGTTTTCTGATGCATTTTTCATCTCAATTACTGAGTTCTTCAGCTCTAGAATTTCTGTTTGATTCTTTGCTAAGTGTTTCAATCTCTTTGGTAAGGTACTTTTTCTGTTCATTAATTATATTCCTGAGCTCACTTAACTTTCTGTGTTGTTGTTTTTGTAGCTTATTGAGTTTCCTCATGACAGCTCTTTTGAATTCTCTATCAGATAGATCACAATCTTCTGAGAATTTAAGTTTGGTTTCTGGAGAATTGCCATTTTCTTTTTGTGATACTATGTTACCATGATTTTTCATGGTGCTTGATGACTTGTTCCTCTGCTGGCACATTTGAAGTAGTGAAAACCTTTCTTATTTAGGTAAATCTTTGTTTACTTTGATTCTAACAGTTCAACATTGGCATTTAGAGGCCTTTCTTTTGTTTTCCATTAGGTGGTGTTATAGCACAAGTTTTCGGTTCCTCTTACCTGAGCTGCCTCTGCCTATATTTGAGAGCCAGCACTTTCAACCTTTCACTGCCTTTGAAAGAGGTGTTGCCAGTGTCCTCCTTTTTGCTGTTTGTGCCTCCAAGTTTGCTGGTACCTTGCTGCTGCCAGTGTCACTGTGGTCAAAAGTGTCACCACTGCATTCACCAGGAGGGCAGGCACCTCCACTGTGTGCCAGGGAAGCCTTGGTCACAGGAACTACTGCTGCTGGTGGGGAGAGGGAGTGTGGGGTGGGAGTTGGGGTTGTGGGCACCTATAATGCATCTGGGGCTGTTAGGTTTGCAGACACCACAGCCCTGTGTGGGGGGCTGGGGTCACAGGCCCTCCACTGCCAAAGCACAATTCTCTGTGCTCTTGGGTGTCACAGCAGCCAAGGGTCAAATTTGCATGTGCCGCCACCACTGCTGCTACCAGGTTCTCTGGGGATGTGAATACAACCACAGCCTGGGGGAGGGGATCATGGGCCCTGCTTCTGCCACTGCTACCAGGTTTGCTGGAAAAGAAACTGCTCTGCATTTTAGCTATCATTCCCAATCTTCTCATCTTCCTCCTCCAATCCCAGCCCTAGAAAACCACTAATCTACTTTCTGTCTCTATAGTTTTCCCTATTCTGGTCTTTCCTATGAATGGAATAATTAAATCTATGGTCTTTGAGATTGACTTCAGTCACTTGGCATAATTTTTTCAAGGTACGTCCATGTTCGACTGTGTATCAATACTTCGTTCATTATTATGGCCAAATAATATCTTATTGGATGTATAAAACGTGTGTTTACCTATTCATCCATTAATGGACATTTGAACTGTTTCCACCTTTTGGCTACTAGAAACAATGTTACTATAAATTTCACGTATGTTTTGTTCCAACGTGTGATTTCATTTTCCTTGCGCCTATAGTCAGTAGAGGAATTGATAGATCACATGGAAATTCTAGGTTTAATTTTTGAGGAACTCCCAGACTGTTTTCCAGAGTGGCTTCACCATTTTATATTCGTGCCACTCATGTATGAGGGTTGAAATTTCTCCATGTATTCTTGACAAAAATTTAATATAATATCATTTTTTGACTCTGGCCATCCTAGTGGATGTGAAATGGTATCTCACTGAGGTCTTGCTTTGCATTCCTTGATGATGAATGACGTCCAGCAGTTTTTCATATGCCTTTGGCTGTTTGTGTATCTCTCCGGGAAAAATGTATATGCATGTCCTTTGACATTTTCAAATTGAGTTATTTGACTTTTTATTATTAGGTTACAAGAGGTCTTTGTATATTTTTAACATAAGGATGCAAATGTCACCAGATGTGGACAGCAGCTGGGTGATTCAACCCCTCTAAAATGGAACCAATGGCAGAAATGCTTAAAGGCCACCAACCCTGCACAAGTGGTCACCAATATCCTGACTTTGGCACACTGGCCATTACATACTCAAATTTTAACCCTAATGTCTGACAGGCTTATGGAGTTCAACCAGTATATACCACCTCTGGGAATACAGGGCCAAACATTAAATTGTTGGGAGCATATAACTAAATTTTCCTTAAACCAAGGCTACCCATGTGCCTCTGACCTTTACTATTTATGGATGGAGACCTCCAATACCTCAAAAGAGAGCATTGTACAATTTTTCACAAAGTGCACAATGGAGGACCCCCACAATTGATTGAGAATTTATGATATCAGCAGATGCTCCTGACAGTGCAAGCAAACCTTAATCAGGACATCCCAAATCTGTTGGACCTTGTTAGGTCCCTTGGCCTCTCAGTTCCACTCCTGGTGGCTACTTGGGAGAGCTATGCCCCTCTGGGATGGTTCCCGGGATGGTTCCCTATCCTTGCGACAATGGTGGAGATGACAACGCCCCAGGCCACAAAGTCGAGGGACACAACTTCATCCTGAATGCTGCCGAAGCAATTTTCCTCTATAGCAGAGGTGACAGCAAGGAAGACATGGCGGCTGATGATGGCAAGCACTCCCTGGGACTTGGTTGCTGAACTGAAAGCTTGTTTATCTAAATTCCCTGCTGATGAGCCCCTCAATTGGCATTTTGCAGAATTAAATGTTTACTCCAAGGCCCCCTTGCTTACTACAATGCTTGCTGCTCCAGGGTGAGGTTGTTCTCTGACTGCCAGACTGCCCTCCTCTGCAACTTTGAGCTTTGAAAGGCTAGGGTATGTGTCGAGTCTCACAACCTTACAGGACCCCTTTAAACATTTCACTCAGTTGCTTGCCTTCACCACACCCTTTAGATTGGTCTACATTATGCATCCTACTGGGTGTTAGAGAACTTAATTTCTGTTGGGAAAACCCCTCTATGGCTTCAGATGCTACCACCACCACAGCGTCCCCCCTACACCTTCCAGGACCACAGGCACAGGGTCACCTTCCTGCACCACTCCAAAGAAACCCTGCCCCACGGTCACCACTCAAGGCTCCACAGTCCTCCTGTTCAAGCTTTCCAATAATCTTAATATTTTTATACAATGGGCAGAAATTGGAGCTCATTTCTTGGGCCACCATAATGGCTAGGCATGCTACCAGGCTCAACAAAGGTTTTTTCCAAAGTTAGTGGCCCACCTGGCTGATTTATTGACCCTGTCCTATTTGCTCAACAGAAGGCACCCCACACATCCCTGTGGCTTGCCCGGCTGCTCTTTATGGTTCTCTACTGCAGTCAGGCAGGTCACTTTGAAATAGAGTATGTGGCACTTGGAAGAAGCCCCTCTGTGCACTTTACTAGCCTCTGTACCTGCCCAGGATCAACACCACACGGATGAATATGACCTACACCTCCTCCCAAGGAGCACAAACTCCATGGCCTCGAGGCCCAGCATTTGGGGGGAACCCCCAATTACTTCACCTTCCCTGATCAAACAGTTGGTGTCCACTGTGGGTCCAGTGCCGTGGGCCTGACACACATACATGGTTCTCCATATGTGCACTTCTCCTTCCCTCAAATTCCAATTTATTTGACTCCTTGCCAGCTCCCAGGGAGTCCAGTCTGTTCCTACCAATTGACTTTAGTCTTGTTAAAGTAAAAAACTGAGACCAACCTTGAAAACTCCCTGAGCAGACATAATCAGTTTAATCATACCAGCAAAGCCTAATTTAGCCAATTTTGCAAAACTAACTTGACCTGGGTCATTTCCTGCTCTTGCCTCCGAAAATCACAAGAAAACTTAAACTGTTTCCCAAGGTTGATATCAGATAACTTTTCAGTTCCTCACCACTCAAGAAAATTCTAATATTATAATCAACCACTGTGAAGAATAAACAGTCCCTGCTTTCTCTCTCTATAAGCTGCTTTATAACAATGTGCCCCTGAGCCTCCTTCCATGTTGTGGTTTGAGTGCTCCCAGTTTGCAAACTGTCTTTGATGTGTGCACAATAAGCCTTTATTAATTACTACTTTGATGATTCATTGGTTTTACTTCTGTTATTTCTGACCTTCAGTCATTCTTGCACAGCAGTTGGCTATCAATATATTCTCTCAGTTTTTTTTTTTTTTTATCTGAGAGTCTTTATTTCACCTTCATTTTTTACAAGGTAGTTTTGGTGAATACAGGATTGCTGGTCGAGATGAGTTTTTCTTTGTGTGCTTTGAATATGTTATCCCTCTGCTTTCTGGCCTCCCTTTTTTCTGAGACATCAGCTGTTAATTTCACTGGGGTTTCCTTGTAAGAGTTGGGTCATTTTTTCAACTGCTGTTTCTCCCACTGTATCGTTCTTACTTGCCCGTATCTTTGCATGTCTTGTAATTTTGTTGCACATCAGACATTTTAGGTAATAGATTGTAGTAACCCCAGGTACTAGTCCCCTTCCTTCTGGTGGTTTTCACTGTAATTGGCTTATTTGTTCACTGATTGGCTGCATTTAAGCCTGTGTCCTCCACGCAGAGTGGAACCTCTGACATAGCTCTTGGAAGTGGACATAGCTTTGGGAAAGCCTACTCTCCTGGAACAGTGGTATGGGGAGGGCTCTCTTTCTCTTTCATGAACCACAGCCAGTGGCTAGACTCCATTATTTGCTGGCTGATTGCTTTACTGTGTTCACCAATGTCCTGGGGGCATAACTTGCTTTCACAATCAATTCAATAAAATTCTGACTCCTTTATAGAAATATTTTCCAGTCACTGGGTAATATTTGTTCTGAGCCTTGTAAGCCTCCTCTCAGCAGTGTAATTTCCTGTTGTTTTTTTTTTTTGCAGAAAAAGTGTCAGCCGATACTTCAGGCTGTATCTTCAATAATACACAAATCTATTCCTAATTGCCTTTCACCTCCTTCATCACTTTCTTGAGAGTGTCCTTGGACTTCAACTTCTCATGATCTTGGGCCATCAAAGTTAATTCTTTGGAAAATGATTAAGAGCTTCGTGTTTTAAGGCTCACTTCACCGCCATGTTCAGGCAAAATCTCTATGCCAGGACCCTGGGGCTGTTTTGGGGACAATGGGAAGCCTCTCTCTGAATGACAATCCCATTTTAGGAGCTGAGGACACAGTGCAGTAAAGAGACAGCAGCCAGAGGTGCTCTCAATTATGTCTCCTGGCCCCTCAGAAGTGACTTATGTTACACTCACCTCATGAGATGGAACGAGGGTGATCACATCACTCCAAAGGCCTCACCTCATTTCCACATGTAGAGACTGAAACAATGCTGTCCCCACTTCTCAGGCACACTCACCCAGTACTTATTGACCCTCAGCAACAGGTACCTGGACACAAGGTTTGAAATGTTGATGTCCTGTTCTTCTCAAGAAGATAGCCCTGTTACCGGGAGCTGCGGTGACACATTGCCATGTGTTCTAGACTGCAGGAGTCTGTAGTGGAGTCTCCACCAATATGAGCCGGAAGGAGCTAGGGAGGCAGTGCTCTTGGTTCCAAGACCACAGACTCGAACGCTTCTTAGAAAACTTCATAGATTTTCTTGAATAAGTGTTCATCATTTCCTGTTTGCCTTTAGGATCGTTTCCAGTGGCTTTAAATATTTATTAAAATCGGGGCCGGCCTCGTGGCTTAGCGGTTAAGTGCGCGCGCTCCGCTGCTGGCGGCCCGGGTTCGGATCCCAGGCGCGCACCGACGCACCGCTTCTCCGGCCATGCTGAGGCCGCGTCCCACATACAGCAACTAGAAGGATGTGCAGCTATGACATACAACTATCTACTGGGGCTTTGGGGGAAAAAATAAATGAATAAATAAAATTATTAAAATAATTTTCACCAGTTTTATTGTGGAGTAGGTCAGTAGAGCTTCTCTCACTGTTATGCCACCCTAATACATTTAGTATGAAGCCCATCCCAGTCAATACTCACCAGTTTGAAATAGGATGGAAGAAGATGTAATATCACTTGTCATCTTATGTGTGAACAAAACAGATAATTTTTTATGGTTTGCAAAAAGGTACTGAATACTTCATAAAAATTATTGTTTAGAGAATTACACAAACAAAATGGCTTCCCATATAAAATGAATCACACATTCGATTTGTAAAATATTCAAAATAAAATATGGTGTTAGGGTTCGCCAGGGAAACAGAACCAACAACATGTGTGTTTGTAAGTGCATGTGTATTTATACATACATATTTTTTCTTTTCTTTTCTTGTTTTAAGGAAATGATTCAGGTGACTATAAACACTTGCTTAAAACAAAAATCCCTGCACAGAAACATACAGTAGAATGTTTGATCTAATGTCTAGGCATTATGGTCAAGTCAAGTTGACACAGAGATACTGGCTTGTAGTTTTCTTTTCTCCTGGTGTCTTTGTCTGGCTTTGATATCAGGAAGATGCCGGTTCTTAAAATGACTTTGGAAGTATGTCTTCTACTTCCAGTTTTTGGAAGAGTTTAACAAGAATTGGTATTAATTCTTTGAATTTGTTGTTACTTGGTATTGCTATGTTCAGATTTCCCAGTGTATAATTCTTTCTTGGTAGTTTGCATGATTTTAGGAATTTATACATTTTTTCTAAGTTATCTAATTTGTTGGCATATAAATGTTCATCACAGTCCCTTTTGAATCTTTTAATTTTGAAGCATCCATTGAATATGTCCTCCTTCATTTCTGATTTTATGTACTTGCATCTTCTCTCTTCATTGTTAGTCTACCTAAGGGTTTGTTGATTTTGTTGATTTTTTCAAACAAACAAAACTATTGTTTTTTGGGGGCCAGCCCAGTGGCATGGTGGTTAAGTTCATGCACTCCACTTCAGCAGCCCAGGTTTCGCTGGTTTGGATCCCAGGCGCGGACCTATGCACTGCTTATCAAGCCATGCTGTGGCAGGTGTACCACATATACAGTAGAGGAAGATGGGCATGGGTGTTAGTTCAGGGCAAATCTTCCTCAGCAGAAGGAGGAGAACTGGCAACAGATGTTAGCTCAGGGCTCATCTTCCTCACACAAAAAAAACAAAAATCAAAAACAAACAAAAAAAACCTATTGTTTTTCTATTCTCTGTCTCTGCTTTAATATTTATTATTCCCTAACTTTAGCTAACTTCACGTTTATTTTGTTGTTCCTTTTCTAGTTCCCTCAGGTGTAAATTTAGGTTGTTAACTTGATATCTTTTTTCTTAATATAGGTGTTTTTCACTACAAACTTCCCTTTTACTACTCCTTATGCTGCATCCCACAAGTTTTCCTAAGTTGTCTTTTCATATTTGTTTGAGTTCTTTTTTTCCTTTGCTGAGTAAGATTAACCCTGAGCTAATATCTGTGCCAATCTTTCTCCACTTTATATGTGGGTTGCCACCACAGCATGGCTGACGAGTGGTGTAGGCCCACATCTGGGATCCAAACCTTTGAACCCAGGCTGCTGAAGTGGAGCATGCCAAACTACACCACTATGCCCCTTGTTTATCTTGAGATGTTTTTTCAATGTCCTTTTCCTTCCTTCAGCAGCACATATACATATAAATTCCCTTTGATTTTGCCTTTGACTCAATGGTTTGTTTAGAGTGTTATTTAATTTCCACATATTTGTGAATTTTCACAATAAGATTTGAGATAAATAGGCCTTTAGAGTGAGGTGTTATGATCTCTTGAATAGGTGTCAGAGTGTGTTTAATGTTTGCTGCAGCTGGGTGTCAGGGGCTTCATGGTCTGTAGTGACCTTGTGCTTATTTCCCTGGTGTGTTTGGGTTTCCTAGACACTCACTCTTAAGTAGAATCTATGTCTTACAGGTGCCTGTTTTCATCCAGGGACCCTGCTGATACAGTGTCAGGTATTTGAAAGGGAAAGTATCCTCTTCTGTTATGATGAAACCTACAATGTTTGGTGGTAAAGGATCTCTGGACCGTGAACTTTAGAACAGGTTCTTAGCACCTATATTTCCTCCACTTTTGTCAGAGAGGAACCTGAAGTGACCGCAGGTGTCTGTCTGCACTTTGCCCATCAGATAAGACTTTGGCACATTAGTTTCCTTTGAGGGATGGTCTACATTACACACAACGAGATGCTTTTTGTGAATATCAAAACATTTTCTCCAATTTTCTACATGAAACAGGAGGCACGTTTTTTCTGATCTTACTCTGAGGATCAGGTTGGGCTACTGAAGGAAACATTCATGAATTTTCAGGGGTCCCCTAAGGCTGGAGTCCCTAGAGTTTTTAACTGTCAAGATAATCCATACCGTGTCTCCATCAATCCATCTACTACAGTTTATGTGTTCCCAGAAAGTTGCTGGTTCCAGTTGTTTCTCCTCCTGGTACACGGTAATTCTCTATATTCACTTGTCTCTCATTTTGCGGGCATTGTTTGCCATGTCACCTCAAATCCCTCGTGGATCTAAGAAGAGGGGTTCCTTGTCAGAGTGTTCAGTATTTTTCTTGTGAAGAATGAGATGATCACTCAGAGCTCTTTACATATCAGAAAAGGAATGATCCATTCACCTCTGTTGGTCTGTATATCTTTTGGTGAAACTATATGATTTGCACTTACTGAGTCTACTGCGAGAGCCATGTTGGTGGTTTCAAAGTTTTTCTTTGATGACCAGTGCATCTAAAAACATTATCAAACAGGGATCTCTGCATTTGGATTCCTTTTCCTCATCTTACAAAAATTTCCTATGCTGAATACCTGCGTGTCACTCAAAAGATTTTCGATGTGTTGTCTTCTGTTGTATCATTGCCCTTTTAGGGGCAGGGTTGATACCTTACCTAAATTGGGATTGGATGGCAAGACTGATGTTGCCACATGCATCAAGTGAATAGAAATACATTTGGTACTCAAAGGGATTTTTTTTTTTTTTACAAAGTGGTGAAGCCCGGAAGCTGGGCTCACACTGTGACTGTCTGTGCGTTCTTGGGCAAGTGGCTTCCCTTCTCTGAGCCTCAGTTTCAACATCAGCAATGTGAAATGTTTGTAATTTTATTTATTTATTTTTCCCCCAAAGCCCCAGTAGATAGTTGTGTCATAGCTGCACATCCTTCTAGTTGCTGTATGTGGGACGCGGCCTCAGCATGGCCAGAGAAGCGGTGCGTCGGTGCACGCCTGGGATCCGAACCCGGGCCACCAGCAGCAGAGCACGTGCACTTAACCGCCAAGCCACGGGGCCAGCCATCAAAGGGACTTTCTAAGGCGAGTAGGACAAGGATAAGCAGTTTGAGGTGGCCTGTGCAAAGGACAATGGTTTGGCCTCTTAAGGAGTGTGGAGTAGAGGCTGCAGGTTTTAAAGATTTGACCTTCCTACCCAGTGACACAAGTAAAAGGGAGGTGTGAGACTTCCTATCTTGTTTACCATTGTGGGTCAGGCAGGGAAGCAGGTATCTAGAGCTAAATTAAAGTCAAATATCAAAGAAGTGGTCAGTGTCTTTATTAAAACTCACTCCTGAGGTTTCTTGACTGAATATTGACACATCTCATTTAAATGAATTTGATTTCAACATTAATTAAAAAGTCATGTGAAGAACACAAGGAACATAACTTAGAAGACAAGTCTGAAAAAAAATTTGAATCTAATCATTCCAACGTGTTGGACACATCCAGGAAAGGGTGTCAGTATGGTTCCAAAACCCTGTTCAAATATTCTGGTAATGCTATTTTAATTTGTTGTCTCATTTCTTGTGTTATTGGTGGCACCTTGCCAGCGTAGCCTGCACACATGCAGCAAGCAGCCATTTAGGGCAACAGAACTCTCCTCGGCTGGTTAATAAATAGTCCAAACCCAAGTGGTCATCAGCTACCACGGCTGCCAGGGAGTTTTCCTTCACGGAAAACATCTCAAACACTAGCTGTCTGCTACAGGTATTTTGAGTGTTTTGGACACTTCTTGATTGGTATTTATGATGTGTTTGTTGAATGACATCATGTGTGCCCAAGTCAAGACCAGTGACTCCCATGACAATGAGCATGTGAGTGCCAATGGTAGGACAACAGTACAGTTGTGTTCAATGGGCCAGAAGTGTTTGGAGGGAGCATTGCCAAAATGATATATTGACACACAACATACACACACTACAGGTGATGTTTAGAGGGAGACCCAGGAGTAGGATGTAAGAGTGGTGGCCAGGGTGCACTATTATAAGAAACCAAAGACCTGTAGGAGTGCCCATTCTGTCAGGAATGCCTAGTATAGAAAGGCTCTATTTATAGGGTACCAGTAAACCTGATGACCAGGACAAAAAAATAGGCCCTAAAGACTGGGGCTTGAATCTAACTGATGACCCAAACAGCAGGAACACCTATTTAAAAGACAGCAAGGTTTCTCTAAGTCAGCCATTAGGCCATCCCATGAGGTGGTGGTAGCCTAGGGTTCTAACAGAGGTGGAAGGTCCATTGAATACCTTTTTCAAGAGCCCAGTGTTCTGTACTTTGATAAATGAGCTGATATTATCAATAATTCCTAGAGTATCTTGGTGAGTTCTTGCATTTTGGTTTCAGGAGGTTACCTATGATAGCATGAGTAAGTTTTCTATACGCTATCATAAGTTTCCACCCGGGTCTGAGCACGGCAAGTGCCCCAGCAGAGGGTGTGAGAGGCCCTAGAATGTCCATTCACCATCAGCTCTAGGGACCCCCTCCTTGGCCTGAAAGGTATCTCCTTTGATTACATTACCAGTGACTTGTTTTTTCACATTAGCTGCTTTCACCAGTCACTACATTAGACATGGCACAGGAGGGAAGTCTCTTGAATTTTCCTAAACTTTTAGGTTAGAGGCCTCCAAATGGTTTCATATTCTGTGGGACTAAAGGCTCAAGGTTAATACCATCAGGTCTGAGATGTCAGTATCTGTCTCAGAAATTTGTGTCAATTTATTACCCTGAGCAATGACATGAGCTTCTGTAGATTCAGGTTTAATATGTGGCAAGAGTGACCTGGTTTGTGCTTGAGTACTTTGAGGCAAGATATTCCCACAGTCCTTTATGCCACAGGGGTGACCTTAGGTAAGAAGTTGGCAGTGACAGGATGAGACAGCCAGATTACTGGCAATGACCAAAGGATCTATAAAAATGTACACGAGGTTAATTCTTGGCCTTGGAATTTTCTATTGCCAGCATGATTGTCTGGAGTTTGTCTAACTGATCTGATGCTTGGGTCCAACCTTTGATTAAAGATGGCCTGTTTCATCTATGAAAAGAACGCAGCATCTCTGCACTGGACTCCAGCAAGTGTGGTGGCAGCACACTGTCTATAAAGTATATGAACAACGTGGCTACTCATGTGCTCCCAGGTGACTCGCCAAGTGGCCACTGTACCTGAAAAGGAAGTGACCTCCTCCACATGGATTATATCAAAGAGCAGAACACACTTCCTACTGTAAGTAGAGTATCCCAGAAGCACCATCTTTGGCTCTATCCTGTAGGTGCCCTACCTCTTCAGTGAAAAGGCCTCTAATTAGCAAGCTTGAGGGTCCTGCATTCATGACCCAAGGCACAATGAGAAGTTGCCTGTGGAAAACCATCAACTCATGCCCTGGGAGGGCCTCCATTTACATAAAAATTCTGTCAGTTATCAGTGGCTTCTCTAGTTGTGTGCAGCTCTGAATGAGAATAGTTTCTGGTACAAGAATGCCTTGGGCAACTTATGTCCGCTATGAGACTTTCAGAGAATCTTGGATGCATAATGGCAGGCTGCTAAAGCCTTTACGGTAAAATGGTGGGTGAAGGGAGATGCTAACAGGTGGACTGTTATTTCAAAAAATTCCACAGCTATTTGTTGCCCAATTCAAAGTCAGTCAACTTCTAAGCGTTGTATGAATAAATAAGCAAGATACTCTGATAAATATGGGATGCTCGTGGTCACTCTGGCTGACAGAGTAAGCCCATACCATGGGTTCTACCACTACTCCATCACACACGGAGTCCCCTCGTGTTGCCCAGAGAAATTTTCCAGAGGGCAACACGTGTGGATTTCTAAAGACGTTTCCAAGTAAGCAGGCACAGAGAGGGCTTGAGTTGGGAAATGAACACCTGGAAATGGTCTTTGGATGGCAATGAAAAGAAATAATGCTGTTGCACATGAATGAGGATGTCCCCAGGCAGATCCCGCTTCAGATACAATTTTATGTTTTACAACCATAATATTTCTAAAGATCTGTCCTCAGACCCTCATTTAAACTCAGAGACAGATTGTGGGAGCCCTTTCACTTCACTCCTAGGTATGAGTATGAGATGAGGGTGGGTGAAACACTAGGGGGAGCTTTCTCAATTAAGACAGGGTTTCAAGAAATGCCTGTAGAGGACTGAGTCCCTCTTGCCCAGTCCTGCAATACTTCCTATGAAGGATGCCACAGTGGTGGAAGGAAGAGTTGAACACATAAAAATCAAGGTTGAAGAGAGCCTAACATTCTTCTAGCATATGAAAGCACTTATATAATCCATTTCCTAATTAATATATACATATAACACATACATAAACATACATAAAATATTTTAAGAGCACTCAAGAGTTTTCACAAATGTACAGAAACACTGGCATCAAAAGATGAAAAACATACGAACCATCCAAAAGAACACTCTTGCGGTGCCCATTTGAAGGAAACCCCTCCAATACCTAAGTTAACACTAAAAAAAATTGGAAGTGTTTCATTTTTTCTGCCTTTTTTTTTTTCCAGTGAGGAAGATTGGCCCTGAGGTAATATCTGTTGCCAATCTTCCTCTTTTCGCTTGAGGAAGATTATCCCTCAGCTAACATCTGTGCCAATCTTCCTTTATTTTTTATATGTGGGAAACCACCACAGCATGGCTTGATGAGGGGTGTGTATGTCTGTGCCCAAGATCTGAACTCATGAACCCTGGGCTGCTGAAGGAGAGCATGGGAACTTAACCACTATGCCACTGGGCTGACACCCATTTTTTTCTGTTTTAAACCTCAAAGCTGTTACTGCTGTTTCCCACTTTTCTACAAGTGCTGGACGTCTAACCATACGGAAATGAAACCTGTGAAGAGCTAGATGGGTGTCGGGACCTCGTGGGTCACTGACACAAGAGACATGCAGCCACTCCTGCAATGAAAAGGTGTTGAAAGTTTCCCATTTCTCCTCATACTCAATGAGGATAGTACTCAAAATGATACCCTCTCTCTGCAGCTCACCTCAATTATTCCTTGGATGATTGCCTCTCAACACCCATAGCTGTTCTGGGGGTTTCCACTGGGAGGTAACCGAGGACTCGCACAGATATCACTCTACTCATAGAATACGCTCAGGACGAGCTAGAGCAGTGCAGATGAGTCTGTTTCTCTAATTAGGAGGAACTCCATGGTTTAATGGGGTCTACATTGCATGCTCAGTCTGTACAGCAACAAAATCAAAATGCCAAATACTGGAACATTTTAAATATTTAAAGGTAAATAAAAATCCTCGCAAGTGACATTAAAAACAAAAAGAAACCAAAAATATCTGTGGCTTAAATCAATAGGTCTCAAGTTCCAGATAACAATAATAATGACAGCCTCACTCACTCCTACCCTCACAGAAAATATTTATACACACCTCAGTCTCCCTATTGGCTCAATGTTATTTTTCACTTTCCTTAAAAGCTCTTATTTCCATCTTATAAGACAAAGCTTTACCATTTGTTAATCATCTCTTCTGCCACAAACATACCAGCACCAGGACTGCATGAACTTGTGTGTTTCACGCTGCTATATCCAAATCTACTGTATCTTCTTTCTGTTAACTTAGGTACATTGCCTCAATAGTGCACGGCATATGAGGGATGTTGAAACACTAGCTTCAAGAGCATAATCTCTAAGAAAGGCTTGACTGGCATAGTGGCCCTGTCTCTCTCCCTTGCTAGGTTTGTATTGTCTCACAATTTACCTAAACTCAAAGGCCTCAGTTGAGTCATACAGGAGACATTAAAAATATTATGTAATATACTGGGAAGTAAATTTATGTATTTCAACTGAGGTACTTTATAGTAAACTGTGTCTAATACACTGTAGGAAATACATCAGTGTCTTGATAATAAGCAGGAAAGGCAAAAGCTGTCCCAGAGGACCAGGAGCTGCCTGCAGTCACTGCAAGGCCAAGTCTCATCCTGCTGAAGAGAGAAATCTCACTCATCTCCTTTGTCACTGGTACACGGTTACCAAGGCAAAACTAAAGTTATTTTGTAACTACACCATTATAAATGGTAAACGATAACATTCCAAATCATAAAAATGACCAATATTCCCTAATTCTGACTAAAATGACTGACAGGAACTTCTTACAAATTAACCTTAGCTCCACTACACTGTGACTACTCACTAGAAACCAATGATTAGATTTACCAAAGACAAACATTTTATGAATCATGGAATTAAATTTATATCCTCACAGCAGGAAATACAGAAAATAACTTCCTTTCTTGCTTAGCAATTAAATCAACAAACACATGCCAAAATTTTGTGGAAGTCCTTCTGAGCATCCTGTTACTGTTATACCTCACAGTCCTTTATGGTCTGTGGTCAATCTTATTAGAATTCATTATGCCCCTCTCTTTGACTACAGATGCAATCCTGCAGCTCACTGGAAGAACGCACTGAAAAAACATAATTGTTAAGTATTAGGTTAAAAATGAATGAGATGGGCCGGCCCCGTGGCTTAGCAGTTAAGTGCGCGCGCTCCGCTGCTGGCGGCCTGGGTTCAGATCCTGGGCGCGCACCGGACGCACCGTTTCTCCGGCCACAATGAGGCCACGTCCCACATACAGCAACTAGAAGGCTGTGCAACTATGACATACAACTATCCACTGGGGCTTTGGGGGAAAAAAAATAAAATAAATAAAAATTAAAAAAAAAAAAAATGAGAAATTAGTTTCACGACAAAAATTGTAACCATAAAAGAACAAAAAATAAAATTTGCTTGAGGAAAAAAAAACTGAACTTGCATGCACATGATAAAATTGACTCATCATGTACAAGGATTAAATGAAGAAAATTCCAATGTATATCTGAAAATCCGTAACTAAAATGGATTTTAATATATTCTGAGGAAATGAAACGAAAATAATATTTATTAGCATATGACAGATTAGAACAGTTGATAAAACCTATCAATGAAACAACTACAGAAGTGTTCATTTCTCAAGGAAATCCACATAGTTTTAATGACATACAATCAAACATTATTAAAAACATATTGAGGGAATTCATTCAGCCACAAGTAACAGGAAACCCACACAGTCTTCCTGACACGAGAGAGGTGACTGTTCTCATGTGCAAGAACTGGGTGAAGGCAGCCAATGCACAATGCAGCAGAGAAACAAACTTCCAGTTCCTTCTTTTTATGGCACATTGTAGACGTCATGGTGAATCAGGAAAACATGTTCACTAGCACCATTAACAGCTTAAGGTGTTTCCTATAGAAATTTGACCTTATTCAGATATCATCGAGAGAAAAGGGGAATCAGAGAATACTCCCAACCACAAAAGTCTGAATTACTTTCCTGGTGGACGCAACAGGCCTTACAGAAAAATCCTAACTCTAATGGATCTTTGATGTGAAACTTGTGAAAACATCAGTGGAAAATACAGCTGTAAGAAAATGGAAATCAAACGGTTGGTAGTAGTTTTCAAGATACTCTTGAATAGAAGGGAAAAGAAACCAGAAAATGGGCTGGAAGATGGTGTCCTCAAAGCTCTCACATAATTGTCTCTCTCCATATAATGGTGGCCCCCAAATCTGCCTAATGCTTTGTTTGCTTCTGCCTTCCAAATCTCATGCAAGTGAGGCTATTGGTGAATTCCAACACGGAACCATAAGAGGATGGGTTTCGTAAAGATCTAGTTCTTATATTACCCTCATTGACATAACACAATACATGGGTGATGTGTCCAGCTCTAGATGGTGTTGCCCTATCACAGGCCTCTACTGAGTTCAAAGTCTATTCACCAAATACCAGTCAGAAAGAGGGAAAAAGAGCAAAGGCCCAAATCAGACAATAAGAATTCACAGGTAAGTAAAGTCTTTGATAAACTGGCCATACATAAAAATTTAGTCCAATTGTTTAACAGTGCAAAAATGGAAACAGGCTCCTATACGCACCACCCCCCAGAAAGAGAATTCTCTAAGAAAGGTACAATATATACAAAGGATTCGGCATATCCAGGAACTGCAATACAAGGACAGTAAGGAAATCCCAACAAACAAAGTGTCATTTTTAATAGCCCCTTAACACAGAACAATTAACACATTATAAAAAAAGAGAAAACATTATTGACTGATTTAAAGAAAAAACAGTATCTATTAATCTTATGTACTATTGATAAAGGATGACTTGCAAAATTATCTCACCTCAATAGTCTTTTCTGAAAGTAATAGGAATCTACAATCTCATGCTGCACTTTGAGAAGTAACTTGGTAAACACAATATGTTTACAACTTTTATAACATCTCTGAATTTCATGTTGAAAGTTTTCTAGAATATTATACAGAAATTAATTTCCAATAAGCTTTCTCATATCACTTACATTTATATTTCTTTTTGGTAAAAGTATCACATAGAAGGGGGTGGGCCAATTGAAGTCTTTTCCATGCTACTTACATTCAAGAGGTTATTGAGTCCTTCATGCCTTCAGAAAGAACTGGATGACAAAAGGCCTTTCCACATTCTTTATCTTTACATGGTATTTCTTCTAGTGTGCATTCTTGCACTTCCTCAAAGGTTTTCATGAAAAATAAAGGCTTTCTCATTTTACTGACATTCATAGTGTTTCTCCAGTGTGATTTCTTTCATTTCTTTGAAGTGATATGTGATAAGTGAATGTTTGTGCACATTCCTTAAATTCATAAGCTTTCTCTCCAGTATGAGTTCTTTCATGTGTCTGAAGAAAACTGGGAGAAGTGAAGGCTTTCTCACATTCCTTACATTTATACGATCCATTTCCAGTGAGGAAGACCATCTGGGATTGAAGGCTTGAGGGATTTATAAAGGCTTTCCCACATTCCTTACATTCATAGGGTTTGTCTGTTCTATGACTCCTTTCACATATACAAAATGCACTGGGAGAAATGAACACTTTCTCACATTGCTTATGCTAGTAACGTCCATCTCCAGTGTGAAAGAGCAGGTGAGATCAAAGGCTTGAAGGAATCATAAAGGCTTTCATATATTCCTTACATTCAGAGGGTTTCTCTCCAGTATCAATTCTTTCATGTTTTCAAAGATACCAGAAGTGAATGCTTAACTGCAATTTTTACATTCATAGGGTTTCTCTCCAACATCAATTCTTTCATGTACTTGAACCTTACTTGAAAACCTGAAGGCTTTACCACATATTTTACATTCAAGGGGTTTCTTTCTAGTATGATTTCTTTCCCGTTTCTGAAGTACAGTGGGAGAAATGAATGCATTACTGCGTTTTTTTACATTCATAAGCTTTGTCTCTAGCATGAGTTCTTTCATGTCTTCGAAGAAAACAGGGGAAAATGAATGCTTTCCCACATTCCTCACATTTATAAGGTCCATCTCCAGTGTGAAAGATCATGTGTGAGCGAAGGCTTAAGGGATTTCTAAAGGCTTTGCCACATTCCTTACATTCATAGGGTTTCTCTCCAGTGTGAGTTCTTTCATGTCTTCGAAGAGAAGTGGAAGAAGTGAATGCTTTACTGCATTTTTTACATTCATAGGGTTTCTCTCCAGTATGAGTTCTTGCATGTCTTTGCAAAGAAGTGGAAAAAGTGAATGCCTTACTGCATTTTTTACATTCATAGGGTTTCTCTCCAGTATGAATTCTTTCATGTTGTTGAAGAAAACTGGAAGAACTGAATGCTTTATTGCATTTTTTACATTCATAGGGTTTCTCTCCAGTGTGAGTTATTTCATGTATTTTAAGATAACCAGAAAACATGAATGCTTTACTGCATTTCTTACATTTATAGCGTTTCTCTCCAGTATGAATTCTTTCATGATCTCGAAGATAACTGGAAGACCTGAATGCTTTACTGCAATTTTTACATTCATGTTTCTCTCCTGTGTGAGTTATTTCATGTTTTCGAAGAGAACTACTACAACTGAAGGATTTCGCACATTCTTTACATTCATAGGGTTTCTCTCCAGTATGAGTTCTTGAATGTCTTTGAAGACAAGTGGAAAAAGTGAATGCTTTACTGCATTTTTTACATTCATAGGGTTTCTCTCCAGTATGAGTTCTTTCATGTACTTTAAGAGAACTGGAAGAACTGAATGCTTTACTGCATTTTTTACATTCATAGGGTTTCTCTCCAGTGTGAGTTATTTCGTGTACTTTAAGAGCACTGGAAAACATGAATGCTTTACTGCATTTTTTACATTTATAGCGTTTCTCTCCAGTATGAATTCTTTCATGTTCTCGAAGATAACTGGAAGAAATGAATGCTTTACTGCAGTTTTTACATTCATAGGGTTTCTCTCCAGTGTGAATTCTTTCATGTCTTCGAAGAGAAGTGGAAGAAGTGAATGCTTTACTGCATTTTTTACATTCATAGGGTTTCTCTCCAGTATGAGTTCTTGCATGTCTTTGCAAAGAAGTGGAAAAAGTGAATGCCTTACTGCATTTTTTACATTCATAGGGTTTCTCTCCAGTATGAATTCTTTCATGTTGTTGAAGAAAACTGGAAGAACTGAGTGCTTTATTGCATTTTTTACATTCATAGGGTTTCTCTCCAGTGTGAGTTATTTCATGTACTTTAAGAGAACCAGAAAACATGAATGCTTTACTGCATTTCTTACATTTATAGCGTTTCTCTCCAGTATGAATTCTTTCATGTTCTCGAAGATAACTGGAAGAAGTGAATGCTTTACTGCAGTTTTTACATTCATGAGGTTTCTCTCCAGTGTGAGTTATTTCATGTTTTCGAAGAGAACTGCTACAACTGAAGGCTTTCCCGCATTCTTTACATTCATAGGGTTTCTCTCCAGTGTGATTTCTTTCATGTCTCTGAAGGGAACTGGAAGAAGTGAATGCTTTACTACAATTTTTACATTCATAGAGTTTCTCTCCAGTATGAATTCTTTCATGTATTTCAAGAGACTTGTGAAAAGGGAAGGCTTTTCCACATTCCTTACATTTATATTGCTTCTCTCCATCTTTTTGGTAGTCATATAGTTTGTATTCAGTGTGACATCTAATGTGCCTTTTAAGGGATGAACGATGCATGAAGACCATTCCACATGTACTGCATTCACATGGTTTAGCACCTGTAGTTTTCTTGTTCAGACTGCGATTTGGATTTAGGCTGATGTTTTCTTGACATAGACGACTATCTTCACTTTTAAAGAGTCTCTGTAGCATACGATTTCTGTAAAAAATGGGAAGCACGTTATAAATGATTTCTTTATTAATGTTTTACATTTGTTATAATTTATTATGATGTATAGGAAAAGTTTAGCTTTTCTGTCTTGTCTGAATTCCTGGAAATTGAATATACTGAATGCTCTGCAAGAGGACTTCATGCTTGCTCTTTTCCAAACAGTGATATTCCCATATAGGGTTTATTCATACTTTCCAAGTGAACCTTTTTGCAAAAACTGAACATCTACATCACATTTCAAAAAGTCTATTTGGTGAAAATTTTCTAAGAATACCTGAATTTGAAGCAAGGGTTGTTTTGTTCGCTTCTTTTTAAAATTTCTTAACATATCATTATTCTAATGGGGCACATGCTTTCTATTCTGAGTGTGACTCACCTTAATTTTCTTCCCTGGCTTGTGTATTGAACTTCAACATCATTATCTTCCCATGATTTTCCTGAAATGCAGACCCAGAATGTTGATTTCAAGGTATTAGAAATTATAGAAAAATTATGGATTCTAAGACAGTCATGATCTATGATCATTTCTAGTTTATTTATCAACATCTCCTATTTCTACATTCTACATCCTGGAACAATGCTGATGGGCAAGAAACACTTGTTCTCTACTTGATGAAGGGAGGGAATGTCCTCAGTCTCACCTATAGAGGCCAGGTTCCTGAAGGTTTCCCACATCACATCTCTGTAGAGTTTCCTCTGTGAAGGATCCAGTAAAGTCCACTCTTCTGGGGTGAAGTTCACAGCCACATCCTCAATGGCTACTGAATCCTAAAACATCACAAATATGTGTAGAGTAGGATGCATAAGACTGATGACACTGGGGATCTGTACTCCATTTGTAGAAATGTTACGTGTGATTCTGTCATTTCTAAACACATATTTTATGTTATCATCAAAACTTCACTGCTTTTCTGTACACACTTCCTCCTCAATTTATCTGCATTATCAACACAGAAATTATTTACACATTTTTACTGTGATCACATCACATTGTATTTCTTTGTAATGGCAGGGTCCAGAGCATGTCGGGAAATGAGAAAAATGCTATATAAATAAAAGAAATATCATTCTATGAAACATGATTCCTTGTGAGAAAAATTCTTTCATTTTCTTCCTTATTACCCACCAGTTACAGCACTCCATGAGTCAGACAGTCAAATCTGCACGAGGTTTCCATGAATAAAAGCACAGTGAAGAACTGGAAGCATTGTTGTCTAGTCCTATCACCAAAGAGAGAGTCTCGGAGGCCTGTAGAAATCAAACTTTTAACAAAGCCTAGCTGGCCACATTGTCCTAAAGTAATCCAGGCCACTACGAGTAATCAGAGATAGCTGCCTGAATATAAATGTTCTTGTGGTACATTCATCATCGATTCAGTTCTTCTTTTCTCTCTCTGTATGATTTGATGAGGCTAGAAAGTTACCTGGAACTTACAATTCAGACACAAGGAAGAAGGCATGACAACTTAGACCATAAAATACCTATACTCATGTGCCTCAAGGATACTTCCCAGAAACTTTTAGAATGCACAGTGAGATAACAATATGCCCGAAAAGCTCTTTCCAGTCAAATGCTAACCGTGTACCCGGAGCTTTGCTGCCCTAGAAAGCAGGTTAAGAACTACAGAGTTCACTAAGTCCACGCAGGTTTGATGGTAAATTTGCCCAGGATTATAAAATAAATGAAGGAGTTAAAAGTGCTTTCCTCCAAAACAACATAAAACTTCCATTTTCCAACTAAACAGCAAGTGTTTCCCACCCAGGCGCTCTAGATGATGCCCTGCCAACTTCTGATCCCACACTGAAGAAACTTAGAAACTGTCATTCTTGATCTCATAAGAAGAAAATGAATGAACTTGAACAATCCTTCTCAGATCATGAGAGCCTTGAGGTCATACGCAAAGCAGGGTCTCCCAAATTGGGAAAGTGAAAACAAGATAGCTTTTTGAAACATGTCCCAGATATTTTGTTCTTAACAAGACTTGTAGTAAACAAATAACCTATTTCACCAGAGGCTAATGCAAACATAAAAAGAACAAAAAAGAAGACAATATCCTTGAAGTCTAAGACAACACTCTATAACAGAAAGTTAAAAATACATAATAGGAATACCTGAAGAAAAAGAAAGACAGAGGGAAACAAGAAACAAGTGAAGTAACAGTCACCAAAATATCCTAAAATTAACGATAGCTGGTAAACTGTCCACCCAGGAAGCTCAGAGAAGCCTAAACATGACAAACTACAAAAGCACACACCCAAGGATATCCTATTCAAACTAGAGAAAAATCAAAGACAGAGAATATATTGAGAAATGCCAGAGAAGAAACACAGCTTAGCTATAAAGAAACAAAGATTTGAATTAAATTGGACTCCTTTTAAAAACCATGCAAGCAAGAAAAGAACAGAGTGAAACATTTAAAGTTATGAAAACAAAAATCTACTCACCTAGAATGCTCTGTCAAGCAAAATTCTCCTTCAAAAATAATGGCAAAATAAGGACTGTCTGAGACAAAAAGTAAGGCAATTTGTCATGAGTACACCTACTTTGAATGAAATGTTCAAAAATTTATCAGAAACTATGTAAATGAAAAAGGTAGAAGATTAGAAAAATAACTTTGATATATTTATAATTAACATAGATGACACTTTGTTTAAAATATATTAGCCAGAATGTATTTGGTAATGAGAAGCTTATGCACAAGTGAAATAAATGACAGCAATGTGACATGGGACAGGGAGGGGGAAAGTAGGAATAGTGTGTTAAGTACTTGCACAACAGCGAAGTGGAGGGTGCTATTTGGCAGAGGAGGCGCGTTAGTTGTAAACATATGCTGAAAACTCAAGGGCAACCACTAAAAAATGATTTTTAAAAAAATGCGTAACCGGGGCCAGCCCCGTGGCTTAGTGGTTAAGTGCGCGCACTCCGCTACTAGCGGCCCCGGTTCGGATCCCGGGTGTGCACCGACACACCGCTTCTCCAGCCATGCTGAGGCCAGGTCCCATATACAGCAACTAGAAGGATATGCAACTATGACATACAACTATGTACTGGGGCTTTGGGGGGAAAAAAAAGGAGGAGGATTGGCAATAGATGTTAGCTCAGAGTCCGTCTTCCTCAGCAAAAAGAGGAGGATTAGCACAGATGTTAGCTCAGGGCTAATCTTTCTCACAATACATACATACATACATACATACATACATACATACATACATACATAAATAAAATAAAATAAAATAAAATAAAATAAAATAAAATAAAATTCGTAACTGATATCCTACAAGACAATGAAAAACAGAATCAGAGTAAATGCTCATTTTCAGCCAGAGAAGGCAGAAAAAAGGTGGAAGAAAAAAGAAAAAAACAAGGATAAAAATAGAAAACAGCAAAAGGTTCAGTAAATATTAATCCAACTGTATCAATAACCACTGTAATCATCAACAGTCTTGATACATTGAAAGACACAGTAGTATCAGACTTCAAAAAACAAAATTATATGAGGTCCACAAGACACCCACTTTAAATATAAAACTCAGGGGCCGGCCCTGTGGCTTGGTGGTTAAGTGCGCGCGCTGCGATGCTGGTGGCCCGGGTTCGGATCCCGGGTGCGCATCGAGGCACCACTTCTCCGTTCATCCTGAGGCCGAGTCCCGCATACAGCAACTAGAAGGATGTGCAGCTACGACATACAACTATCCACTGGGGCTTTGGGGGAAAAAATAAAATAAATTAAAAAAATCTTAAATAAATAAATAAATAAATAAATAAATATAAAACTCAGACAGATGAAGGGTAAAGGGATAGACAAAAATAGACCATGCCAAAACTAGTCAAAAGAAGGGTGCCACAGGTATATAAATTATAGAAAATGCAGATTTCAAACCAAGAAAACTTGAGAGATAGAGAGGGGCATTAGATACTGATAAAGCAGTATATTCTCCAAGAAGTAACAGCAATACTTCCTGTGTACCTGCATAACAACAGAGGGGTAAATACATGAGGTACAAACTGAAAGAATGCAAGGAGAAACAGATGAATCCAGTACTATAGCTGTAGGATTTAACACCCCCTTATCACAAATTATAAACTCCAGTAGGCAGAAGATGAGGAAAGACAGAGGTGAACTGAACAGCACCGTGAAACAACTGGATTTCATTATAATCTATGGAATACTTTAACAACACAATATACATTCTGGATTTTCTTGTAATCTGTGGAATATATAACTACATTTCACTGAAATCTATAGAATACAACAACAGCAGAATCTACATTTTTCTCAAGTTCATGGAACATTCACCAAGACAAACCAGATTCTGGGACATAGAGCACACCTTAACAAATCTGATAAAACAGGAGTCATACAAAATGTTCTCTCACGCCACCTAGGCATGCATCTAGAAGTCAATAACAGAAACATAGTCGGAAAACTCCCAATTATGTGGAGATTCAACAACATACTTCTAAATAATACATAGGACCAAAGAAGAAGTCTCAAGAGACATAAAAATATTATGTTGAACTAAATAAAATTAAAACACAACATACCAAGGTTCTTGAATGCAGCAAAACCAGTATCCTAACAAAATTTATGTGATGAAACGAACACTAGAAAAACCAAGGTCTCTAATCAATAACGTAAACACCTATCTTAGGGTAAAATAAAGAGAAGAGTAAATTAAACTCAAAGCAAACACAAGAAAAGAGCTAATAAAAATTAGAAAAGAAAGGAACGTCATTGTGTAAATCAATGGAGAAAATTAAAACAAAAAAGCTGGTTCTTTGACAAGGAAGACAACAACGAAAAGAGGAAAGACAGAAATTACTAATATCAGAAAGGAAAGGAGGGCAGATGAAAATGACAAAAGGATTTGATAAGATCCAATATCCGGGCCGGCCGTATGGCTTAGCGGTTAAGTGCGCGCAGTCCACTGCTGGCGGCCCGGGTTTGGACACTGGGAGTGCACCGATGCATCGCTTCTCCAGCCATGCTGAGGCCGCGTCCCACATACAGCAACTAGAAGGATGTGCAGCTATGACATACAACTATCTACTGGGGCTTTGGGGGGAAAAATAAATAAATAAATAAAATTATATATATAAAAAAAAAGATCCAATATCCATTTATGGTAAGCTAGTATTCAAGGGTAACTTCTGCTTCTTAAGAAAGAACATCTTTATGAATACTGTAGCTAAATTTATAACATTTGTTCCATATGGCATGATATTCTCTGTGAAACGTCTGAAAAAATGCACAACAATAGAAATAACCCCTGGGGGCTGGCCTGGTGACATAGCGGTTAAGTTTACGCACTGCCCTGTGGCGGCCCAGGGTTCACGAGTTCAGATCCCAGGCACGCACCTAGGCACTGCTCATCCAGCCATGCTGTGGCAGCACCTCATATACAAAATAGAGGAAGACAGGCACAGATGTTGGCTCAGGGCTAATCTTCCTTAGCACAAAGAGCAGAATTGGTAATGGATGTTAGCTCAGAGCCAGGCTTCTTCACAGAAAAAAAAAAAAAGACACTCCTGGAATTAATAAGAGCGTATATAGCAAAGTTGAAGACTAAAGTGATTCAACTGCTTTCCATATAGACCCACACAAATATAGTCAACTGATCTTTGACAAAAAAGGAAAGGCAGGGCCGGCCTGGTGGCGCAAGCGGTTAAGTGCATGTGCTCCGCTGCGGTGCCCCGGGGTTCGCAGGTTCGGATCCCAGGCGTGCACCGACGCACTGCTTGTTAAGCCATGCTGTGGTGGCATCCCATATAAAGTAGAGGAAGATGGCCATGGATGTTAGGTCAGGGCTGATCTTCCTCAAGAAAAAATGGGAGGACTGGCATCAGATGTTAGCTCAGGGCTAGTCCTCCTCACAAAAAAAAAAAAAAGGAAAGGGAATTCAAATAAAAAAGAAAGTCTTTTCAAAAACATTGGTGGAACAATGGATATCCACATACAAACACACACAAAACAAATGTAGACATTTGGGGCCTTACACTTTTTTAGAAAAATTGAATCAATACACATCTCAGATCTAAATGTAAAATGCCAAAGGAATAAACTCCTAGAAGATATCATTGGAGAAAATGTAGATGACTGTGGGTTTGGAGAGGAATGTTTAGATACAAAACCAAAAACCAAGGACCATGAAAGAAAAAAACAAAAATTATACTTCATTAAAATGAACAACACCTGCACTGAGAAAGACAGTGTCAAGAGAATTAAAAAAAAAAATTCATAGAGTAAGATAAAATCTTCGTAAAACACTTAGATAAACGACTGCTGTCTGAAATATCCAAAGAACTCTTAAAACTCAAAGTCAGAAGACAAACAACCCAATTAGAAAATGGGCAAAAGATATGAACAGACAGCTCAGTGAAGAAGATATATAGATGTGAAATAAGCAACATGAAAACATGCTCCACATCGGGCCGGCTCCGTGGCTTAGCGGTTAAGTGTGCGCGCTCTGATGCTGGCGGCCCGGGTTCGGATCCCGGGAGCGCCCCGAGGCACCACTTCTCCGTCCAACGTGAGGCCGAGTCCCACGTACAGCAACTAGAAGGATGTGAACCTATGACATACAACTATCTACTGGGGCTTTGGGGGGAAAAAACTGAATAAATAAAATCTTTAAAAAAAAAACATGCTCCACATCAAATATCATTAGAAAATTGCAAATAAAACAACAATGAGGGATCATTAAACACTTATTAAATGGGTAAAACTCAAAGCACTCAGAACACCAAATACTGGTGAAGATGGGAAGCTACAGGTAATCCTCATTCGTTGCTGGCGGAAATGGAATTTGATACACATGCAATGGAAGATAGGAACTTTCTTTCAGAACAAAATACATTGTCAATACCTAGAGTAAGATCCAGCAATAAGGCCCCTTGTTATTTTCCCAAGTGAACTGAAACCTTATGTTCACACAAAACCTACACATGAATATGTAGAGGGAGTTTTCATAACTGGCAAGAGATAGAGTTTTAAGCAAGATGTTCTTCAAGAGTTGAATACACGAAAACAAGCAGTGGTGTATCCATATGATGACATACTGTTCAGTGATAAAAGGAAATGAGGTATCATGCCATGAAAACACACAGAGGAACCTTAAAATGATACGGCTAAGGAAAACCAGCCAATGTGACAAGGCTATGTAGTGCATGATTCCAAGTATATGCCATTCTGAAGAATACAAAAGTATGAGCCAGTAGAAAGATCTTTGGTTGTGAAGGATTTGGGGACTGGCGGGAGGGATGAATTAGTAGGTGGAGCACAGAGGATTTTTAGGGAAGTGAAACTACACTCTATGACACAGAAATGATGGACACACGTCGTTACACATTTGTCAAAGCCGGTACACTGTATAACACAAAGAGTCAATGTTAACGTACACTGTGCACTGTGATGCATCAATATGGGTCGGAAATTGTAAAAAAACGTACCACAGTAATTCAAAACGTGTAAAAGAGTGCAAATTGCATGGATGCAGAGAAAAGGGCAATGTGGGATCTCTGTAAACTCTGATCAATTTTTCCATAAACCAAAAACTGCTCTAAAAAACAAGAATTCTTTCAGAAAAAAGATGAATACAAACTCATTACAATTCACCCCTGATACTGAAACAAGACATCTTTCATTCAACTGATTTCAACTTAAATCAATAAGCCAGTATGGTGCTCTATGAGCGTGAGACCCATAACGGAGGTGAAACTTCCACTGAATGCCTTGTTGGAGAGAAGGGCACTGTATACTCTGAGAGGTGCCATGGTTACTCAGTAGTGTCAGAACTCCAAGGGTGATATAGAATGTCCTGGTGAGTCCTTGTATTGTAGACCTAGTAATGTACAGACAGGTGTTACACTGGTTTCTATTTTGAGTATCTCTGAGTCAAGAGATTCCCAGAGTTGGTTTACCACCAAGGGGCATCTCTTAGACATTTATCCAAGAGTTTGTGAACATATGCAGATGAGACCAATTTTTGGCCAGTAGTAAACTGACTGCCTGATGTTTGGTACTTCTGAAGACACTTGGATTTTGTTCTTCATCAGGGACGTTCAATTAAGGGATGAGGAGCAGCAACTGAGCTCCATCACTTATGAATGTGTATCGTTGTCCTTAGAGTCCATGCACTCCCCAGTGCTGTGCATTCAGTTAACCCCAAGGAACTATGCAGGGAACCAAGGTGTCTGGGAAAGGGGTGACCTCCCCCACCATCCCATCATCTTTCAAGGGATTGAGGAAGAAAAAGCCATGCCCCTCCCACAGATAGCATAAGCTGCAGGGCCAAGGCGAGCCTCCATCATATCATAAGTAGGTGTCAGCAGCCATGCTGAGTTGATAGGATGCTGTTTCCAGGGCCAAAAAACATAAGAGGCAACTCGGTAGAGGGTCACATGCTCAGTGTTTCTGAGAGTCTCTATTTTCTTTTCTTTTTTTTTTTTTTTTTTAAAGATTTTATTTATTCAGTTTTTTCCCCCCAAAGCCCCAGTATATAGTTGTATGTCATAGGTTCACATCCTTCTAGTTGCTGTACGTGGGACTCGGCCTCGCGTTGGACGGAGAAGTGGTGCCTCGGGGCGCTCCCGGGATCCGAACCCGGGCCGCCAGCATCAGAGCGCGCGCACTTAACCGCTAAGCCACGGAGCCGGCCCGTGAGTCTCTATTTTCAAGAGCTCTCAGCACCCGGTGACAACAGCAGCTATAATGGCATATAGTGTGGGGACTAGGGCAGCTTCTCACATCAGAAGCCTATGGACAACTTCAGGCCCTCCTCCTCAAGAGGCCCATCAGGGTTAGAGGCCTCCTCCATGACAAGTGATTGCTTTATAGAGTTTAAGGAACCCAGGTTCAAGTTGGGTTTGAACTACTCCCTTTGCTGTGCCAAACTCAGACTGTGGGTGTTGTCACTAAAACCCAGAGGGTCAGATTCTTTATTGCAATAGACACAAAGGTGGCAGCAGCAGCAGCAGTGTTACTTAGGGGTCCTGGTGATTCCTCTGTAAACTTGCTACCTACTGGCCGTATGTTGCTGTCTCTTCTTTCTCTCCCAAGTAATTGCCCCTTAACCAGTAACGATCTGATGAGCTCAGCTCATTCACAGGAATAATCATCCCTGAATCCCCAGACTCCCCCTAATGTCAAGGTGACCCTAGCCTCGTCTCACCTTCACTCTAAATACACAGATAGTGTCTACAAAGACATAACACAGGACCGCATTAAGGAGGGCCCCATCCCCAGACTCCTGCTCCCAAGGGAACTGAAACTGCCAATTCAGAGTCCTCTGTACATAACAGAACCAGACGTGGTGGGTCAACAACGCACACACGTGGGTCAACAATGCACACACAGCTCACAGGAGGAGCTGCCCAGCAAGCAGCAGCTCACAGTGCAGGAGCCTCCAGGCTTTCTCATCAGCCCGTCCAGACAAGAAGGCCTAGGGGAAAGGGAGGGGTGAGGCTTAAGTTTTCAGTCGCCAAATGTCAAAAATGTGGATGCTGGCCACTCATTACAAAAGCAAACACAGCTGAGAAAAATAAGCATTTGCACTGGTTTGTTTTTATACAAAGAAACACTAACAGGATGATGAAGCCGTGATCAAAACCGGTCATTTGAGGGGGGCTGGAGTCAGATGAGAGGAGTGGGGCAGGATATTCAGGCAGGGAGTCTCCTTAAGTTAGTTTCCTCTTAGGAATTTTTTTTTCACTTTCCCATGCATTATTTATTTAATATAGGGAGAGAAATTTATATACACACATCTTCCTACGGTTGATCATGAGTTTTAATTAACTTCTGCTTTTTAAAATTAATTTAACTTTAACTTTTCTACATATGAAACCGCTCCAAGATATAATCCTTTAAATACTAATAAACAGGGCCGGCCCCGTGGCTTGGTGGTTAAGTGCACGCGCTGCGATGCTGGTGGCCCGGGTTCGGATCCCGGGTGCGCATCGAGGCAGCACTTCTCCGTTCATCCTGAGGCCGAGTCCCACATACAGCAACTAGAAGGATGTGAAGCTACGACGTACAACTACCCACTGGGGCTTTGGGGGAAAAAAATAAAATAAATAAAATCTTTAAAAAAAAAAAATACTAATAAACATAAAGTGTAAACAAATCCCTTTTAACTAAAAAGACATGGGGCATGATAGTTTGTCCCTCCACTGTATTTCACACTGGGGATATTTTCAGGATGAAGTAGCATATTATAATATATTAGGGGTTTGCAATTAAGCCCTGAAATAAAATAGGAATTCCAAATATTTACATCAGGATTGACCAGTTTCCTCCTATCAATTAAAACAGAAATTCAACTGCTTTTTCCTCACAGACATTATAATAGGAATTCCTTTTCCTTAGGACCAGTATAGCCTTTTAAATGTCTAAGTTCTCTAGGGACATGAACACACAAAAACTGATCTAAAATAGGAAAATGCAACTGAGAACTTGAACACATCCATCTCTCATCTTGAGGTTCACTTGCCTAAATGTAACAAACATTCCATTCATTCCTAAGTGTTTTATTCCTTTTGATTCTATTGTCAGTATATTTCTTAATTTCATTACCAGACTGTTCATTCCAAGTGTATGGAAATACAATTGATTTTTACATTTTGATCTTGTATCCTATCATTTTCCTGACCTTAATTTGCAGTTCTACTAATTTTTTTAGTGGATTCCCTAGAATCTTCTAAAAATAAGCTATCTCAGCTGGAAGTAAAGATTAGTTTTACTTTTTTCTAACCAATATTTATGCATTTTATTTCCCTTTCTTGTATAATGGTTCTGGCTAAAATCTCCAGTACATTCTAGAATAGAGGTGGCAAGAGCAGACATCCTTCTTTGGTTCCGTATCTTCAGGGGGAACCATCCTTTCTTTTACAATTTAATCTCTTAGCTGTGAATTTTCCTTGGATGGTCCTCGTGATGTTAGGAAATTTCCTTGTATTCATGAAAGGGTACAGGACTTTGTCAATTATTTTCCCTGAGTCTACTGAAATGACCTGCCATTTTTCCTTTTTACTCTATTGATATCATTTACTACGTAAATGGAGTTTAAGATGTTAACCCAACCTTTCATCCCTGGAATAAATCCCACTTGGTCATGGTGTATGACTCTTTTATATATTGCCAGATTGTGTTTGCTGGTATTTGTTGTACTGGCTTCACGAAATGAGTGCAAAGAGTTCTCTCCAGTCTCATTTTTGAAAGAGTATGTGAAGAATTGGTATTAAATAATCTTTGACTGTTGCAAGAATTCTGCATTGAAACCATTTGCCTTGCCTTTCATCATGGGTGGATATTTGTTTACTAATTCAATTCCTTCACTTCTGATAGTTCTATTCAGATTTTCCACTTATTCTTGACTTAGGTTAGTAGTTTGTTTCTTTCAAGGAATTTGTCCATTTCATCCCAGTTATCTAATTTTTTGCCGTACAATTATTCATTGAAATCTTTTATAATCCTTTTTATTTCTATAAGGACAGTAGTAATACTCCTTTTTCTTTCTAATTCTATGATTTTGAACCTTTCCTCTTTTTATGTATATCAGTCTAGCTAAAGACGTGTCAATTTTGTTAATTTCTCCATAGGACCCACTTTTGGTTTCATTGATTTTTCTCTGTGGCTTTTCAATCTCTCATTTCATTAATTTCTGCTCTAATTTTTATTATTTCTCTTTTTCCTTGCTTTGGGTTTAGTATCTCATCTTTTCAACTCTGTTAAAGTAAAAGGATAGGTTACTGATTTGAGATCTCTCTTTGTTAGTATAGCATTAATAGCTATAAATTAATTTCTTTGTACTGTTTTAGATTTGGGCCACATACTTTGACCCTTCAAGTATATATCATTACATCAAGTATGATATAAAGTTCCTCATTAGTTCTAGTACTATTTTTTGTTTGAGAGTCTATTTTGCTAGTTATTTGTATCATCTCTCCAGTTTTCTTGTGGGGACTATTCCCAGATGTACATTTTCCCATACTTTTACTTTCAAACTGTTTGTATCTTTGAATATACAGTGTGCTACCTGTACAGAGCAAATATTTAGATCATGGTTTGTTTTCTAATCTAAGGTGACAGTCTCCTCCTCCTGTTTGGATAATGTAATCCATTCACATTTAGTATTATTCACATAGTTGCAATTACACTTTTGACTTTTGACATTTTACTTTTTGTTTTATACAATTCTCATGTTCTATTAAATTCTCCTTTCCTTTTTTTTTTTTTTTTTTTTTAAGATTTTATTTATTTTATTTTTCCCCCCAAAGCCCCAGTAGATAGTTGTATGTCATAGCTGCACATCCTTCCAGCTGCTGTATGTGGGACTCGGCCTCAGGATGGACAGAGAAGTGGTGCCTCGATGCGCACCTGGGATCCGAACCCGGGCCACCAGCATTGCAGCGCGCGCACTTAACCACCAAGCCACAGGGCCGGCCCCCTCCTTTCCTTCTTTATGGCTTTCCAATGCATTAATTGATTATCTTCTAATGTAGCATTTTAATTTTTAAATGACTTCACTATATTTTTGAAGTTACCTTTTTAAAGGTTGCTCTGCTATTGAACACAGACTTCTTAATTTATAAGAAGGAGCTTCAGGTGTATATTAGCTTAATTCTAGTGATAGATGGGATCTTTATTCATATATAGCTCTATTTCCTTTTGCCATTTTTGTGGTATTTTTATATAGATTATATCTATTAATAACGTAACCAAAACTATACTGTTACAATTATTTCTTTACCATCTATACTCACTTCCTTAGCCCAACACACCTTTGTTCTCACTCACCATCTTTGGGCTTTTAATTAGAAACTAATTACAGAGATGGTCTCAAGATGGCCTTGTAGGCAGACTCTGAAATCACCTCTTCCCATGAAGACAATGAATTTACAACTACTTTTGCAACAATTATCCCTAAGTGAGAAATGAAAACTGGATTTAAAAAACCCACAATAAGGGACAGTGCTGACTGAGGCGGAAGAGGCAGAAATTCCTCTCTGGAAAGAAAAAAGCCCACCTTCTCTCTGCAATGCTTCACAGCTGGCTAGGAGCAAACCTTTTTTTTTTTTTTTTTTTTTTTATAATTTTATTTATTTATTTTTTTCCCCCAAAGCCCCAGTAGATAGTTGTATGTCATAGCTGCACATCCCTCTAGTTTGCTGTATGTGGGACACGGCCTCAGCATGGCCGGAGAAGTGGTGCGTCAGTGCACGCCCGGGATCGTACCCTGGGCCGCCAGCAGTGGAGTGCACGCACTTAACCGCTAAGCCACGGGGCCGGCCCAAGGAGCAACCTTAAGGTGTGAAGCCTTCCCTGGAGGAGTGGGAGATCTGAGCGGGGAAGCATTACCACAATAAGCAGCTTTTGGACGCAGCACAACCAAGACAAGTGTCACGATACCTGGCTTTGCTGGATACTGACTACAACAGGGAATATGTCCAGAAAAGCGATGGGACATAAAGGAAAAAAGGGGCCAAGGCACAAATTCACCCATTTAGGAAAGCAACCTAAAATCACCAGAAAGGTGCACAGTCCTTTGGTGAAAAGAGACTCAACTGATAGTCTCTGGCTGCATCTTGGTGAGTGGTAAGACCTCTCCAGGGACTCAGACATTGGTGGCAGCCATTACTGTGACCTAAAACAGGCATGCTGACATAGACGCTGGCAGATGCCACTAGAGTTCTTCCCCCGGCCTGTTAGTGCAGGGGTCTGCCCCACCTATTAGAGCACCAATTTAATCCAGCTCAGCCAAGGCTGGCATCATGCCCTAGGGACTGGCTGCACCCAACAGCAAGGTAGCAGATAAACAACCTATGAAGCTAAAATGAAGGTCAAAAGACAAAAGTATTAAAATTACCTATTTCCATGGGGCCAGCCCCGTGGCTTAGCAGTTAAGTGCGCACGCTCCGCTACTGGTGGCCCGGGTTCAGATCCCGGGCGCGCACCGATGCACTGCTTCTCCCGCCACGCTGAGGCCGTGTCCTACATACAGCAACTAGAAGGACGTGCTACTATGACATACAACTATCTACTGAGGCTTTGGGGGAAAAGAAAAAAAGGAGGAGGATTGGCAATAGATGTTAGCTCAGAGCTGGTCTTCCTCAGCAAAAAGAGGAGGATTAGCATGGATGTTAGCTCAGGGCTGATCTTCCTCACAAAAAAATAAATAAATAAAATAAAATAAAATCACCTATTTGCATGATAAGAGGGTAATGGGCACATATGCACAAAAAAAACGTTAACTATGATATCAAAAACATAAAAAGTGGGAGCAGGGGAGTAAAAGAGTAGAGCTTTTAGCAAGAGACCAAATTTAAGATACCAATAACTTAATACAAATTGCTATATTATGTGTGAACCTCATGGTAATCACAAACCAGAAACCTATAATAAATACACAAAAAACTAGGAAAAAGGAACCCAAACATAATACTAAAGAAAGCCCTCAAACCACAAGGGAAGAGAGCAAGTGAAGGAGAAAGGAAAAGAGAAGAACTACTAAAACACCCGGAAAAAAGTAACAAAATGGAAATAAGTATGTATTTATCAACAGCTACTTTACATGTTAATGGTACAAATGCTCCAATCAAAAGAAATAAGGTGGCAGACTGAATTAAAAAACAGGACTCACATATATGCTGCATACAAGAGATACACTTCAGACCTAAAAACACTCATAAACTGAAAGTAAAGGGATGGAAAAAGATATTCCATGCAAATGGCAATGAAAACAAAGCTAGGGTAGCAATACTTATTTCAGACAAAATACACTTTAAAACAAAAACTGCAACAAGGGACAAAGAAGGGCACTACATAATGATCAAGGGAACAATCCAACAAGAGGATATAACACTTCTATGCAGCCAACAAAGGAACATCTAAATATATAAAGCAATTATTAACAGACATAAAAGGACAAATAGACAGCAATGCAGTAACAGTAGGGGACTTTAGCACTCCATTTACACCAATGGATAGGTCATCCAAACAGAAGATCAATAAGGAAACACTGGCCTTAAATGACACATTAGACCAGATGGACTTAGTAGATATATACAGAACATTCCATCCAAAAACCACAGAATACACATGCTTTTCAAATGCACATGGAACATTCTCCAGGACAGATCACATATTCGGCCACAAAACACTCTCAATAAATTTAAGAAGACTGAAATAATACAAAGTATCTTTTCTGACCACAACAGTATGAAACTAGAAATCAACAACAGGAGGAAAATTGGAAAAGACACAAATATGTGGAGATTAATCAAAATGCTAGTGAACAACGAGTGGGTCAATGAAGAAATCAAAGGGGAAATCAAAACATATATGGAGACAAAGGAAAATGAAAATAAGACATGCCAAAATTTATGGGATACAGCAAAAGTGGCTCTAAAAGGGAAGTTTATAGCAATACAGGCTTACCTCAACAAACAGGAAAAAATCTCAAATAAAAAATCTAACAGTGCACCTAAACGAATAAGAAAAAAGAACAAAGACCAAAATCAGAAGGAAGGAAGGAAGTAATAAAAATCAGCGCAGATATAAACAATAGAGACTAAAAAAAAAAAAAAGAAAAAAAAAAGAAATCAATGGAACTAAGAGCTAATTCTTTGGAAAGATAAAATTGACAAACCTTTAGCGAGACTCACCAAGAAAAAAGAGAGAAAGCTCAAATAAATAAAATCAGAAATGAAAGAGGAGACCTTACAATGGACACCTCAGAAATACAAAAGATTATAAGAGAATACTATGAAAAGCTATATGCCAACAAATTGGATAATCTAGAACAAGTAGATGAATTCTTAGAATCATACAACCTCCCAAAACTGAATCAAGAGGAAACAGAGAATTTGCATAGACCAATCATCAGTAAGGAGATCGAAACAGGAACCAAAGACCTCCCCAAAAATAAAACTCCAGGACCAGAGGCTTCTATGCTGAGTTCTACCAAACATACAAGAAGATTTAACACCTATCATTCTCAAACTCTTCCAAAAAAAGTGAACAGGAGGGGAAGCTTCCTAACTCATTCTATGAGGCCAACATTACCCTGATATCAAAACCAGACAAGGACAACAGAAAACAAGAAAATTACAGGCCAACAACACTGATAAACATTGATGAAAAAATCCTCAACAAAATACTAGCAAATTGAATACAACAATACATTTAAAAGATCAAACACTATGATGTAGTGGGATTTATTCCAAGGATGCAGGGATAATTCAACATCCACAAATCAATCAACGTGATACACCACATTAACAAAATGAAGAATAAAAACCACACGATCATCTCAACAGATGCAGAGAAAGCATTTGAAAAGATACAGAATCCATTTATGATAAAAACTCTGAATAAAATGGGTATAGAAGGAAAACACCTCAACATAATAAAGGCCATATATAACAAACCCACAGCTAATATCATACGCAATGGGGAAAAACTGAAAGCTATCCCTCTAATAACAGGAACCAGACAAGGATGCCCACTCTTGCCACTCTTACTTAACATAGTACTGGAAGTCCTAGCCAGAGCAATCAGGCAAGAAAAAGAAATAAAAGAGATCCAAATTAGAAAGGAAGTGAAACTGTCACTATTTGCAGATGACGTGATTTAATATATAGAAAACCCTAAAGAATCCACCAAAAAACTTTTAGAAATAATAATTAATGAATACAGTAAATCAATATACAAAAATCAGTTGTGTTTCTATACACCAACCACAAAGTAGCAGAAAGAGAAATTAAGAATACAATCCCATTTACAGTTGCAACAAAAATAACAGAATACCTAGGAATAAACTTAACCAAAGAGGTGAAAGACCTGTACACTGAAACTATAAAAAACTGTTGAAAGAAATAGAAGAAGACATAAAGAATTGGAAAGCTATTCTGTGCTCTTGGATTTGACGAATTAACAGTTAAAATGTCCATACTTTCTAAAGCAATCTACAGATTCATTGCAATCCCTATCAAAGTTCCAATGACATTTTTCACAGAAACAGAATAAAGAATTCTAAAGGTTATATGGAACAACAAAAGACACTGGATAGTGAAAGCAATCCTGAGAAAAAACGACAAAGCTGGAGGTGTCACACTCACGGATTCCAAAATATACTACAAAGCTACAGTAGTCAAAACAGCATGGTACTGGCACAGAAACAGACACACAGATTAATGGAACAGATTTGCCCAGAAATAAACCCACACATCTGTGGACAGCTAATTTTTGACAAGGGAGCCAAGAACTTACAATGGAGAAAGGAAAGTCTCTTCAATAAACGTTTTTGGTAAAACTGGACAACCACATGCAAAAGAATGCAAGTAGACCATTATCTCACCCATACAGAAAAATTAACTCAAAATGGATTAAAGACTTGAACGTAGGATCTGAAACCGTGAAACTTCTAAAAGAAAATATAGGCAGTATGCTCTTCAACACTGGTCTTAGCAGCATAATTTCAAGTAAGATGTCTGACTGGACAAAGGAAACAATAGAAAAAGAAAACAAATGGGACTATATCAAACTAAAAAGCTTCTGCACAGCAAAGGAAACCATCAACAAAATGAAAACACAACCTAACAATTGGGAGAAGATATTTGCAAACCATATATCTGATAGGGGGTTAATCTCCAAATTATATACAGAACTCATACATCTCAACAACAAAACAACTAACAATCCAATTAAAAAATGGGCAAAAGATCTGAACAGACATTTCTCCAAAGAAGATATACAGATGGCCAACAGGCACATGAAAAGATGTTCAACATCACTAATCATCAGGGAAATGCAAATCAAACCCACAATGAGCTATCACCTCATGCCTCTCCGAATGGCTATAATTAATAAGACAGGAAATAAGAAGTGTTGGAGAGGATGTGGAGAAAAGAGATCTCTCATACACTGCAGGTGGGAGTGCAAACTGGTGCAGCCACTATGGAGACTCCTCAAAACATTAAGAATAGAACTATCATATGATCCAGCTCTTCCACTGCTGGGTATTTACCCAAAGAACATGAAAACATAAACGCATCGAGATATATGCACCCCTATGTTCACTGTGACACTATTCACAATAGCCAAGATTTGGAAGCAATCTAGGTGCCCATCAAGGGATGACTAGATAAAGAAGATGTAGTATATGTACACAATGGAATACTATTCAGCCATAAAAAAGGATAAAATCTGGCCATTTGTGATAACATGGATGGACCTTGACAGTATTATGCCAAGCAAAATAAGTCAGAGGGAGAAAGTCAAATACTGTATGATCTCACTCATAAATAGAAGGTAAAAACAACAACAAACACATAGAGACAGAGATTGGATTGCTGGTTACCAGAGGGGAAGGGGGAGGGAGGAGGGTGAAGGGAGTTATTAGGCACATGTGTATGGTGATGGACTGTAATTAGTCTTTGGTTGGTGAACATGATGTAATCTATAAAGAAATCAAAACATAATGATGTCCCCCCAAAATTTATATAATGTTATTAGCCAATGCTACTACAATAAAAAAGATTAAAAAAAGAAACATTACACAAATATCACATTCCTATATGGAACAAGCACAACCACACATAAAATATGTAGTGTTTTACAAGATTCTTTGATATCAGCTAAGAGAAGAAATGAGAAAATAGGTATTTATTCTTTCATATTTACATAATTACCTATTCTGGTGTTTTTGCTTCTTTATGCTGATATCAATTGCCATCCTGGGTCACTTGCTTTCAACCTGAAGAACTCCTTCAGTAATCTCATAAGGCAGTTGCCTATTAACGTATTTTCTCAGTTTTTGTTAATCTGGGAAAGTCTTTATTTCATCTCTATATTTTACAAGATTGTTTTGGTGAATATATGACTCCTTGTTGACATGTTTTTTTCTTTGTGCACTTAGAATATGTTACCCCTCGGCCTTCTAACCTCCCTTTGCTCTGCTGAGACATCCCTTGTTAATTTCACGGGGGTTTCCTATAAGAGTTTGGTAATTTTTGCAATTGTTTTATCCTCAGTGTATAGTTCCTACTTTGATGTATCATTGCATGTCTCATATTTTCGATGCAAGCCAGACAATTCACATAATATTTTGTCGCAAGTCTGTGTATTGGTCCCCTTCCTACTGAGACTTTTTATTGTTTTTAGCTTATTTTTTCTTCAATGACTAGGTGGATAATTTTAGTTAATTCTATGTACTCCACACTGAGTGAAAGCTCCGATATAGCTCCTAGAATCAGGCATGGCTTTGAGTACGTCTACCGTCATGAGTCAGTGGTATTGGTAGGGCTCTCTTCCTCTATCACAGGCACACCCCATGGTTAAACTAGATTAATGCTGGCTGATTGCTCTAGTGTTTTCACCAGTATCCCGCAAGGCATAACTTCCTCTACTAAATACTCCAGTGCAATTCTGGCTCCTCTGCAAAATACTTTCTGAAGTCAAGGCTTGACATTTGTTCTGATCTTTGGGAGTGTCACATCATCACTCTCATTCCCTGGTTCTTCCCAGAAATCTAGTCACCCTACAGTCTAAGCTGTATCTTCATTACATACACAAATCTACTAATTGTCTTTCACCTCTTTCTCCACTTTCTTGAGAGTGTCTTTTGACTTGAACTTTTTATGGTATCTTGCTAGGCAAGTTAATTACTTTGGGAAGAAATGAAGGGCTTTGTGTTCGATGGTTGGCTTTTCCCCATGTTCAGGTAAAATCTCTGTGCCAGGACTCTGGAGCTGTGGTGGCGACATTAGGAAGCCTCTCCCTGGGTGACAATCCATTTTAGGAGCTGAGTGATCAGTGCAGTGGAGAGACAGCAGCCAGAGGCCCTCTTGATTGTCTCCTGTTACAGCCACCTCATGAGCTGGGGAAAGAGTGACCAGTGCCCAGTATTCTCAGCAAAGCACGAGCACAACAGAGACTCTGTACCAGGAGAAGGGGCTGGGTGCAAGAAGGGGGTCCCCACTGTCCATGTGAACCAATGAAGGACTTAAATTCAGCAATAGGGAGCTGAGGGCAGGATGGGTAATGTTGAAGTCCTGCTCATCCTAGGAACAAGCCCTTGTTCTGGAAGCTTCAAGAGAGAAATGTGTCTTCTGGTTCAGGGTGCAGCACTCTGGAGAGGAGTGTTCACTTGCTGAGCTGAGAGTGGGGAGGGAGTGGACATGGTTCAAATACCACACAGTCTCCCCTTTCTCACAGAATTTCTACTGATTTTCTTGAATAGGTGTTCCTCAATTGCTGTTTGCCTTCAGGATAATTTCCAGAGGCTTCAAATGGTTGTTTAAAAATAATTTTAGGGGCCGGCCCGGTGGCATAGCACTTAAGTGCGCACGCTCTGCTGTGGTGGCCCGGGGTTCGGATCCCGGGCACGCACCGACACACTGCTTGTCAGGCCATGCTGTGGTGGCGTCCCGTATAAAGTGGAGGAAGATGGGCATGGATGTGAGCCCAAGGCCAGTCTTTCTCAGCAAAAAGAGGAGGATTGGCAGATGTTAGCTCAGGGCTGATCTTCCTCACAAAAAATAATAATAATAATAATTTTAGGGCTGGCCTGGTCGTGCAAGCCATTAAGTGCGCGCTCTCTGCTGCGGGAGCCCGGGGTTTGCGGGTTTGGATCCTGGGCGTGCACTGACGCACCGTGTGTCAAGTCATGCTGTGGTGGCGTCCCATATAAAGAAGAGGAAGATGGGCACGGATGTTAGCCCAGGGTCAATCTTCCTCAGCCAAAAAAAAAGGAGGATTGGCAACCGATGTTAGCTCAGGGCTGATCTTCCTCACACACACAAAAAACTATAAAAATAATTTTCACCACTTTCAGTGGGGAGCAGGTCAGTGGAGCTGCTCATATTATTATACCACCCCAGTGTATTTGATACACCGTCCCTCTGCAGATTGATATACAATAGCACTACAGGCTGTAATACCACTTATTTTACAAAGAAATAGAATTGAGATTATTAATTTTTTATAGTCTTAATTGGTCATTCTGGGATTTTTCTGGTCAGCATCAATGAGGTAACCTTCCACATGGGCCCTCACCATCTCACAAAGGAAGAAGAGGTTATCTAACCAATAACATCTTTCTGTCCCTAAAGTGCAGTAACTTTACCTAAAATAATCCTTTTGTCTCTTTATGACTTCCTTGTCCCACCTTTAAAATCTTTTCCTTTCTGTCGCCCTTTGGAGCTCCTCTCTACTTGCTAGATGAGATGCTGCCCAATTGATGAATTGCCCAATAAAGCCAATTAGATCTTTCAGATATATTCACTTGGATTTTTGTTATTCAACAGTATTAAAAATAAAATATGGTTGATACATTTTCTTTTGTCTCTCATGATATGTTTATTGTGAATATCATGTTCCAAAAAATCAGCCTGATATTTACAAGTGTGCCTGAAGGCTGCTCCTAGCATGAGTTCTAGCATTGACTTCTAGATCCCCCATGTTCATGTAGATAACAATGTAATTCACTTCTTGAAAGTCTTTTCAGCATTTATATACAAAGAAGCAATTGATAGTACATCTTTTTTCTTCCCTTTGATATGCAAAGGACACATGGTTTACTTTGTGAAACATGCTTTGCTTTTTTGTTCATGTAAAAATAAATCCTGCACCTATTTTCATATCAGTGGTGGACATATGACCATCATATGATGGTCCCTTACCAGGCCATCCCTGATCCAAGGCAGGACCTAATGGTCCTCAGGATTAGTCAATCTCCAGGCATGCATGTTAGAGGATGCTCTGGCCATAGGTCAACATCATCTTCATATTTTTACACTTTTAGCTCATTGGAAATGGTCTAGCTGCCTGGCAACAAGAACAACGTCAGCTACTTATCCAAGGTCACCGTTTTGGGAGGAAGCACTCTGGGATAATCTTGCTCAGGATTACTCAAACACATAAGGAGGTCACACATGTCTCTGCATGTACTGAATTCAAACTGCAGAGCCTCACTTCAACCCTCAGGTTGATAAAAAAGCTACAATTTCTGAAACACATACTGACACCTCAGTTGCACTCAGAAGCAGAGAAAACAAACAGGGGGTGCGGAGGCAGCTTTGGAGCATCAAGACAGTGAGGGGCCCCTCTGTTCCCATGGGAGGATGTGAATGGGTTATCTGAATAATTCTGAGGACAGACATGGTAATGATACCCACTATGCTACTGACTGATAAGACTGTAATACTCTCTGTAAAAGTATAACACTGTACTATACACTACAAAACTAATCATACGTGTGTTAAGTAAACATAACTTACTTTACTTATATATAATATATACTAATTATGTATAATACTATATGCTACCTATACTATATACAGGTAATACACTACATATAACATATATATTTATATGTACACATATACACACTGCATTCTAAATTCTCTTTCTATATCTACACATAAAGATATACACTATAGGCAGCATCAGATAATTTTATACTATATACTACATTATCATACAGTACACAAATATCTCTTTTTAATATAGATGAAAAAAGTCTCCATAAAATACTAGTAGAGTGAATCCAGCAATATATAAAATGATGTAAACACCATGACCACGTGGGATTTAACCCATGAAAGAAATGGTTTTACATCTGAAAATGAATTAACATAAGAAACCATTAATAGTATCAACTTCAACAACTACAAGACCATCTCATTAGATACAAACAAGCTTCAGACCAAGTTCAACACCCCTTCACAAAGAAAACACTCAATAAACTATAATAAAAAACCTCAGTAAACTACCTCAACCTGAAATACAGCATCAATGAAAACCCACACCTGCCATCATTCTTGATGGTGAACGACTAAAGGCTTTCTAAGATCAGAGAGAAGACAGAGACGTCTGCTCTCACCAGCTCTACCCAACGTGGTAAGAAAGGTGCTACCAGGCAATTAGGCAAGAACATGGAAAAAAATAACCATTCCAGATTTCAATGGACATACACACATAGCTCCACAGACAGACATACAAAATCACACAGACCTTATCATGGCATACAGAACTACACATGCATACACAGACACACAAACTCACAAACCCTCAGAGTTAATGGCTCAGAGACACATAGATGTTCCCATAGACACACAGAGCCCAGGCCCTCTGCACTCCTCCCCACTTTTCTGTACTCTTAAGGGCCAATCACCAAAGACATATGGTACAAATTTATTTATGTATCTTCTTTCTTCTCTCTTAAAATGTCAGCTTTAAAGTGAACAGGGCTATTCGCTCTGCTTTGTTCACAAAAGCATCTACTAGAAGGCCTGTCACATCAATCCTTCTTGCACATCAGGGCTCACAGAGAGACAGACACACACACACTCACATGGAAGCTTCACAAAGACCTCATCACAGGCCCAGACCTTCACACAATGCATTGTTCTCACTCCCATCCCACCTGGTAGAGGGGTGTCTCCCAGCTCCCAAACCAATCCCCAAAGAGGGTGTCTCAGCTCCTCCAGATGGGGAAGGGATTTCACCTTCCTGACACCACACAGGAAAAAAAGTACATCTCTGCAAAAAACACAAAATGGGAGACGGGATGGCAGAGTCAGGGCCCAAAAAGGCTGAAGTCATTATTTCCAGCCCCTCTCACTGCTACAAAAGCATCCAGAAACTCACTCATCATGAATTGTCCCTTTGTCACTTTTTCTGTTGTGAGCTCAGTGAGGGGACAAAGGTGAGTATGGCCTTGCTCAGCACCCATGTCCTCTGATGCGGGCTCTTTGGTAAACATCACCTCTGCTGTGGACTCATATTCCCACACACCTCACTCAGTCCTCCCACAGTGGCTCCACCGTCTTAACTGAGCACGTTCTCCTTAGGAGCAGCGTCCAATTTATACCCTTGAGATTTTAATTTATGGAGGTGATGAAGTGACAACATGGACAGCCTAGTGACATATAAAGATTTTTATTACTTACATTTCCCAAGAAAGGGACGCACGCCATTCCAGGCAGGGTCACAGGTGATGCATCAGGTTTGCTCAGGAGTTTGACAAAAATTTAGGCCACAGCCTTCATTTGGAGTGCCATAGGAAATGTAAGTCAGGTCAGAGTAAGCAGCTAAGGATTGGCTACTTTGAACAATTTCAGAAGCCTCTGGGGCACAGGGATGGTCCTCAGTCATCTTGCACCTGGCCCTGGGTTGGCTTAGGGCAGAGGAGATATTGTATTGGTGTGTGAGAGGTGGATAAGGAGGTCTGTAGGGACAGGGCACTGGACTGGGTGGTGTGCACGTGAAAGGCCTGCTCCAGACAGGCTGCCCACCAACAACGGGGAGTTAGGTCCCACTTGGGGGGGGCAGTGTCTCCCAATGTCTGAGAGGCCCCCAAGATGTCAAAACATCTTAAGAGACAGAAAATAAAACACATGATTAATACAATCACAAAGAAGACAGGGATGTGTCTGCTCACATCAGTCCAATTCAACATGGTGAGGGAGGTGCTACCAGGGCAATCAGGCACCACATGAAATAAAAGCATTCCAGATTTTAAGGACATACACACACACCCCCAGAGAGACATACAAAATCTCACAGGCTTTCCCCCGGACATACATGTGCACACACCCACACACTCAAAGTCACAAACCCACAGAGACAATGGCCCAGAGACACACAGCCCAGGCCTTGAAGAGGGGAGACTCAGGGCCCACAATGGCTGCAGTGATCAAGTGTTCCAGCCCCTCACGTTGCTATGATCACTTCCAGAAATGCGCCCCTCACCACGTGCCCCTTCCTCACTTTGCTTTCCCATTGGAAGCTCAGCGCAGACAAAAAAGATCCATGCGTCCTCACCCAGTTGCCAAGTCCTCCACTGTGGTCTCCACAGCCTGGGATCCATCATCCCCTGAGGTCTCACCTGCACACAGACCTCGTGCGAGTCAACCCCACAGGCAGTCCTCATCGAGCCCTTGATCACTACCCCAACCTGGAACATTCATTGATGGGGGGTGGAGGCCTTGGGACCTCAGATGCCAAGTCTCCCAGCCACGGAGACATCACCTTCAGAAAAGCACTGGAAGTTGTTGCAAGAGCACCTTTGGATGAGGCTTGCCTAATTTCTGCCTCTTCCCTTCAAGATACAGTAGGTGTGGCCTCTGAAAAATGAGAGGGGAGCATCACCTGTGCCTGTGCACTTCTGGAAAGGTGGAAACCGCTGCCATTTCCGCCACTTCCTTTGGCGTGGTGCCCATTGCATTCTGGGAGCCATGTGAAGGGAGGGGCCCCAGGACTGCAGAAGGTCTGGCTGAGAGCACCATTTCCCACAGGCCTCAGGCTGGAACTCTGCAGGGTGAGTCCTCTTCCAGAAAAAGTTAACACTGGCCTTGGTGGGCGGGCTCCAAACTTACTCTGGAGGCAGGTTCTGAGGTGAGGGAGCCATGGGTGGTCAGCACACGAGCCACTGAAACCCCAGGGTGGAATGTGCCAGATCCTAGGGCAGGTTCTTGCATCAGAAACCTATGGACAACTTAAGGCCATCATGGGTACCCCAGGAATCATGACAGAAGGTCACTGAGGCCTCTACAGTGAAGGAGTCTCTGAGGTCACTAACAGGCGTGTTGGTTGTATGACAATTTGAACAGAGTCTCCAGACATTTGTGGTAGGGGTGCCTATTCAAGGTGGCAAATTTGCAAGTAACAGCACCAACGGGCTCAAGTACAACTTGTAAACAAGGAATATATTGCCCCTCAAAGATAAAGAGAACCTAGTACATGTGTGGGTGCTGAGGGGAAAAATGGCTATTTCTTCACGGTGTCAGAGAAGGAGCAGGTCTCAGATGATCAAATTATTTCCAGAAATTTAACGAAGTTGTCAGGGCCTCATATTATATGCATGGCAATGTCCCATCCACTTTTGTGAGCTACATTTTTCAATATTTGCATGTCCTGAATGTCCTCAGAGGTGGTGTCACTAATATAACATGATACCTGTGTTCTTGGAGAAACCAGGATGCAGTTCAGATCCTGCTGCAATGACTGTGTGGGAGGGCACAGCTGTTGGAGATCCACGAGGATAACCCAGTAAAGGTGCATCATGTCCCTTCAGAGAAGAAGGCCAAGTGCAGCTCAGAGGCTGTTGACACAGGCACTGACAGAACAGACTTAGCCAAATCTGTGAGAGCAGGATATTTATCACTTGCTGATTGGTTGTAGCCAGTAATTTCCACACTGTTGGGACTGGGTATAGAGGTCTGTGTGATGCAACCATAGCCTCAAGTTGAGGTAAACCACTCTGAGGTGTCATTCGTCCTTTCCAGGTTTAATAACAGGACAAATTGGGCTGTTAGAAGAAGCACTGGGAACAGTCCACCCTTCACTAACTAGGTTTCCTATACAGTTTTCAATCCTTCAAGGCCCTGGGCAATTTACATTGGGCCATGTTAACGACTTGATTTGTGGGGTAAGGTCCCTAGGGTCACAATTTGTCAAGCCAATTTGTAAGTGGCAGAGACTTCATTTAAAGATTTTATTTATTTTATTTTTTCCCCCCAAAGCCCCAGTAGACAGTTGTATGTCATAGCTGCACATCCTTCTAGTTGCTGTATGTGGGACTCGGCCTCAGGATGGACGGAGAAGTGGTACCTCGATGCGCACCCGGGATCCGAACCCGGGCCACCAGCATCGCAGCGCGTGCACTTAACCACCAAGCCACAGGGCCGGCCCAGAGACTTCATTTAATTATAATTCTTGATCATTGGTTTAGAGCTTCCCAGCTCACTATGGAATGATTTAGGACAATGAGTGCTACGACCACGGAGAATCTAGGCAAACCATAGTTCTGAAGGCTAAAGATTAAACATTTGTCCTATCTGTCCTCTATATTGTATTCATTAACACCCCTAAGATCATCAGGGGGAACTTGCTTAAATGTAATGGGATCCAGGTATAACTGTAATTTGAGACCTAGTATTGATTAACTGCTTGAAGGTTTCTGAATTACTGCATTACGTCAGATAGCAAAATTAATTCAGAACCTATGTTGTACAGGCCCAAAAGCCCAGCAGTGTACCTTTATCTGTTTTGCTGTGTAAATTCCTCAGTATATTTTGGATTTCTAATTGGGTCAAATTATGGACCTTTGTTACCATATTTTATCTATTTTTCCTTCCTCCTGATCTTTCCTGTTTTGTTTTCTTTTTTTTTTTTTTTTTAGATTTTGTTTATTTATTTTTTTACCCCCAAAGCCCCAGTAGATAGTTGTATGTCACAGCTGCACATCCTTCTAGTTGCTGTATGTGGGACGCGGCCTAAGCATAGCCGGAGAAGTGGCGTGTCGGTGCGCGCCCGGGATCCGAACCCGGGCCGCCAGCAGCAGAGCGCGAGCACTTAACCGCTAAGCCACGGGGCCGGCCCCTGTTTTGTTTTCTTAATCATGGGACACACTTCAGGGGAGGGAGTACCTCTTCACCCTGGTATTTATAAATTTTTACCACCCAAGAGCCTCAAAACAGTGCCATCAGCATTAGGAGCCTCCCCTGTGACAACACTGGTTGGCTTACAGGGTTTAAACCCTGGGCTTAAGTCAGGTTTGAACTAATACCTTGTGCCACATGGGAGCCACGGGTGTTGTCCCCTATAACCCCGAAGGTCAGGATCTTTGTGGCAGTAGAGGCAGAGGCAGCAGCAGCACAGGTACTTAAGGGTCCTGGTGAGCCCTCTGGTGTTAGGAGTGTGGACTCAGCCTGCCACCCACTGCCTGCCTTTCCCCCTCTCTTCTCTTTTTTTAAATGACTGCTCTTTCAGGAGTGTGGGAGATCAAGATTTGGCTACCCTGAAATGGTTTTCTCTGACCGGACATTTGACCTCCCCCACTAACTGCCTAAAGAATTTGACTGATTAACTCCTTCCTGGAACAGATCTTCTATCTGATGGCTGTAATATCATGTAAAATAGATGTTACAATAGAAAAGGCACCAACAAGCCCATCTTATGGGAAGTTCCCTCTCTCTGGCCACATTCTCTGGACGGCCCTGCGAGGAGTTGCCAGACATTTACATTTATAAGGCAAATCTCCATTTGTAAAGGTATCTCCCTCTCTGTACTGGGAAGAGGGGGATGACCTCATTTCTAAAAATTTATCAATGTGGAAAGCGAGGCCTTAAATTTGCATAATAACCTTACTCCTGTTTACTGTGCTTTAGTGGTAATCTCCTGTAACTGACTCCTCCCACCCCCAACATCCTCCTTTGTCCTTAGCTGAAGATAGTATTTAAGACTACTGTGTTGAGAAACACAGTGTCCCTCCCTGGTTTCTCCCATGTATACATGTTATTAAACTTGGTACTATTTTCTCCTGCTAACCTGTCTTGTTAATTATTTGGCCAGCCATAAGAACCTTAAGGGAAAGGGCAGAGGGGGACTCTCCCTCTTCCCCCAGCAGGGGTGACCCTCTGATGGGCCCACCTCTCGCAAAGGGCATAGTCCCTGTCTACCCCCAGCCCTGGGGTATGTCAGGTCATCACAGCCTGTGGCATAGCTTCACTCTAACACGCAGATAAATCCTGAAAAAGACCCTGACCCAGGACTCATTTAAGGAGGCCCCAATCCCATAGTCCTGCTCCCAAATGCCTATAAATTGTTCAAACTGCCAACTCTGCTCAGCTGAACCTAGAACCGAGGCTTGGTGGGTCAACAATGCAACACGGGGCAGCACAGCTCACAGCACAGGCTCCCCAGCAAGCAGCAGCCCACAGTGCAGGCCGCCACCAGGCAGCAGAGCAGGTGAGCAAGTCAGAGCAGGAGATGACAGACCCACGGGTGGGGGTCATGTCTGGACACGCTGCTCAAGGCACAACTGTTATGGTCACTGCAGAGGGGTGGGTCCCTTGTTGAGACTGAGCCAAGTGTGGCAGACTTACACACTCACTCACACACCCACACACACAGAGTAGGAAAAAGCCGAGGACTCACATAATAGAGGTCTGAGGGGGAGGGCAGGGCCGGCCTCTCAAGCAGCTCTGGAAGGGCTCAGAAAGCAAGGAACTGAGCCTGGCCTGGGTGTTCACTGGGCTTGGGGGTGGGACCGGGTTAAGAGTTCTGCAGGGGCTTGTGCAGTGGATTCTCCTGCCTGCCCTAGAGGAGAGAACACCCAGGCTTTCTCATCAGCTTGTCCAGGTGGGGACACAAGGGGAACAGGGTGGGGTGAGGCCTAAGCTGTGAGCACTCATCCAAAATGTGGAGTCTGACTGCTCATTAAAAAGACAAATGTGCCTAAGAAAAATATGCATTCTCATTGATTGATTTATATAAAGAAACACTAACAGGAGGCTCAAGAAATGATCAAAACTGTATTTGGGGGTGGCTGGAGTAACAGTGCTGGAGGGGACCAGGATATATTGGCAGTGAGTCTTCTAGAGTGAGACTTTGAAATATCACAGATTTATTTCAAATAAGGAAATTTATGTACACTATATTTTACTATTTAACAGTCTTTTATTTAATTTTAACTTTTTTTTTTAATTTTATTTTTTCCCCCAAAGCCCCAGTAGATAGTTGTATGTCATAGCTGCACTTCCTTCTAGTTGCTGTATGTGGGACGCGGCCTCAGCGTGGCCAGAGAAACGGTGTGTCGGTGCGCGCCCGGGATCCGAACCCGGGCCGCCAGCAGCGGAGCGCGCGCACTCAACTGCCAAGCCACGGGGCCGGCCCTAATTTTAACTTTTGTACATAGGAAATCATTCTAAGATTTAAATACTTTAAACACTACCGGTTACAACAATGTAAACCATTCAAAATGAAAATTTCCAAATCTCTTTCTAACTAAAAGCACATGCAGCATCCTTGTTTGTCCTTCCCCTCTATCTCACACTGGGGGACTTTCAGGAATAAGCAGCATATTATAATGCAATAGGGCTTTGAGTTTATCCACTTCTATATAGCAGGATTTTTAAAGATTTACAAAAGCTTTCAGAAATGTCCCTCACATCAATTAAAATAGAATTCAATTGCTTTAGCTTTTTAAATTTCTATGATCTCTAGGGACATGCACATATGAAGCCTGATCTAAAAATGAAATATGTACCTGAAATCTTCAATATATTCATCTCACATCTTGAGTTTCTCTTGCCTAAATGAAAAATATATATATATATATATTTGTTTCCACAATTTTCTTGCTTTCCTCACATCCTATCTCTCAATCAACTTACAGTGTCAGGGCTCAAGCGCTAAGGGAAACTAGAGCCAAAGGGCTGCACTATTCAATCAATAAAGGAATCCAAAGGAAACAAACACAAATATTGGAATCAGCACAGATAAGCAGCCTGCTTCCCACAGGACAGAAGGAAAGCCACACTCAGAAGCTTCCATATTCCTGACCCTCCTGGTTGAGACAGAACCCCTGGAGTGGGTCAGTCCCTGGTGGAGGAGGGTGGGGCACCTGAGCAGCCACAGGAGTGAACTCTGGGACCTCCACACACCCCCTCTCCCCAGGGAATAATGCACATGCTCCCTCTCTCAGGCTTCCCTTCTCACAATGAGGAAAACTCGGCTGGATTCAGTTTATGGTTCTGACCCAAATGAACTCCCAAATTAATGGACCCTAATCCACGACACAGAACTCCTGAGTTTCACAGACTTTCTCAATATAAACAAATTATTCTGAGTGCATCTACACTGTGGTACAAAACTGAAGTCTAGAAGAGTCCAAGAAAACCAGTTATAAAGTCAGAAAGGGAATCGGTGCCTTCCTCCCACCCCCATGTGCACGTGCACCCCCAGCTTTCCAGCGCTCTGCAGCTTCTCTCAGTACAAAGGCTCCTTCCAGGGTGGGTGTGAGCAGGCAGGACACCTGTGACGGGAGGCTCCCCAGGAAGACCAAGGGGGCCTTAGCTTAGAGACAGTGCCCTCAAGCCTCTGCCCCCACTGATACCTTAAATAACACAAACCTAGTGTTTGAACAATCCAGCTAAAACACTCAAACCAGTCTTTATGTGGAAATGAGGAAATAAAATTGTATGACATTTTGCTGACTCAATAAGAAACCCCAGAGGAATGTACTGCATTCCAGGAATAAAGACGTTAATTATTTCCATGACAAGAGTTTGTTTTACAAACTATTAATCATATTTCAGCACTTCAGTTCTGCCAGTCTAAGCCCCGGAAATCCATTTGAACTCAGCGAAAATAAAAGAACAGACCTCAAAATATTAGAAATATGCTCAGGGAGGAAAAAGGAAAAACAATTTTTAAATCATGCAATGTAAAACTGGAATGTTTTATTTTTTTCTGAAACTAACATTTCCCAGCTTTGGAAACATTTTATATTGTCCACAGGCTTTACTGAGTAAATAAACTTTTATTCATTGAAAAATTGATAGTAAAATAAAGTGAATGTATCTTTTCAAACTGACAAACCCAGGAGGGGCGGTGCTGACAGGATCGATCACCCAGAAATTTGCCAAGAGGAACCTCCACCCAAAGGACTTAACGACTGAATGTCTGTGCCCAGGACACGTCCTGGGAGGAGAGACAGAGGATTTCATACAAGGTAGTTCCAGGAGGCTATTCGCTACTTTTTCCTCATGTAGAACATCCACAAACAAGAAATAAACCCTTTCAAAAGGGCCACCCATTGACTATGGGAAAATGATAATTAAAATACTGGGTGTGTTTGCAGTTGACTATGATGCTGTGAATCTCAGACTGGCAGTTGGCGTTTGGGAACGTGAGGAAGGATCTGGAGATGTAGGGATTTATTGCCAGTCCCAGGGAGAGCAGCGGGGCCAGGGTCGTGGATTTGAGACCCTGCTCCCCAGACATTTAGAAAATTCAGGAGAACACGAGTCCCCCTGAGGAGAAAGGAGGGACTGGGGACCCACCAGACCACAGCTCCGCCCACGCGGGAGCCCCAGAGACCGAGTCACGACTGTCCCTGATCCCCCTCCCCGTTGTCACCGCACCATCTGGGGACACGCGGGGCTGCGGGCGCAGAGCTGCCCAGAGAGGCTCCGGGGCCCAAGTCGCCGCGCGCAGTGACCACAGGACGCCCGGGGTCCCGGCTGCCGGCCCCGCCCCCACGCTGCGGCCGGAGGGGACTGAGGTCCGAGCGGCGCCACCGCGGACTCGGGTCCGCAGACTCGGAGGTGACCGCGGGGAGGCTGGTCGCGCCACGGCCAGTTCCGACCAGCTCCCCCTGCCCCAAACGTGTCTCCGAAACCCCGGCCAGAACTCTCACCATCTCTAAGTCTCCTGGGTCCCCCGCGTCCTTCCCGCGATTCGGCACAGGTCACAGCGCGACGGACGCGGCAGCACAGCAAGGCGACGCCTTTAAGGGCAGCGGCTCGTAACCGGAAGGGCTGTGGCGCGAGCAGGAAGTCGTGATGGGGGCGGAGCGCCGCCCCGCCCACCTGCCCGGGAGCCGACCCTGATTGGACAGTTCGAAAGGTCCTCGGGCCGGAGTGACAGCGGGATGGAGATAACGTGTCTGAGCCAACTCAAAGCTGGAAATTGTCCTGTCTGGGGACTTTTCCGTTGCAATTCAATGCTCCGAGGCCACTCGGGGAACTGTGACCCTTCTTTGCAAACAGACTTAATATCACCTCACCCTATGTAGGAATTAGTCTGTCTGCACTATGATCTCTGATTTTCCACCCAATGCTTCCCCACCTGTACTCAAATCCTAATTGAAAATATCCTATGGCCTCCCAAGCCTTTAGCTATGGCGGGAAGTTGGAACCCGCAGCCCTAGCTGAGCGCAAGGACTCTTCTCAGTCTAACCACTAGGTATGAGATGTTTTCATTCAATATCAGGTGTACGTTTTACCCTGGAGTGAAATTTATTTTAGATCATTTTTTTAATGCGTCCTGAGAGAGCTTTGTAAAAGTCTATAATTTCCCTAAGGTAATTCAATTCCTATTTGGACTGATATAACAGAAAAAACCAGAAAAGGTTATGTAAATATTGGATGTACCTGGAAAGTGTTCATATGCTTAAGAAATTGAAATGCAAAACTCTTTTGCATTGCAAAACTCTTCATGCATTTATCCACTTCTTCGAACAGTTTTTTTTTGGGGGGGACAATACACATGTAGCCAGAAAAACCCGGGACCCTGTCACTGTAGCCGAATCAATGAACACAATGACCAGGGATGGAGGAAAAGAAAAATGGTTTAATTTTTTCAGCAAGATGAGGCAGCAAAATGGGCTCATGCCCCAAAATCCACAGTCCTTCCGAGGCATTAGGACTTGGGGTTTTTAAAGGAAAGCCTGTGGGAAAGAATGTATCCTTGGTGACTGTGATTATTTGTTGGAGGAGGGATCCCAGACCTCTGGCGCCAAGCCGGCTGTTATCTCTACCTACTGCAGGAGATTTAGGGCTCCATCAATCAATCTTCTCGCGTCACTCGAAATTTCGCCTTGGGGAGCGGACGGCAGCTGCCACCAATTAACGATTACAAAGTTGACAAGGTTTTAGGCGGGGGAGGGGAGCTGTGGCTTTGCAGCCCGGCATCCTTCCGTCGGCCTGCGTTTAGCTGAGGTGGGGAAGCTGCAGGTGTCCTCTGTTTGTCTGTCCCTGTCATGGATGGTGGATTCGGCTCCAGGAACCAGGAGTTGGGAGCTTCAGCTTCCTGATAATTTCGAGATATCAGTCTCCCTGTAACAAACCACAAGAACTGGTAATTAGCCAGAGTTTCAGTTTGTAGCCACCTGGGCTTTTAACAATTTATTACCTCCACTTGCCTTTTGGAATTCAGGGACACAAAGGATAAAACAACCAATTTCTGCATGTGAATGTAACTTAGAGAAGCAGGGAAGGGGGAATGAGCGCTTTTTGGTTTTAACCCCATATATGCTGGGTTCAATTCGGGGGAACAGATACCAGGGCAGGCTTCACACATACCATATAATAGAGCCCTTTGACGTCTACAAATCACTGGTCTTCAGTATATTCACAGATACGTGCAATTATCACCACAGTCAATTTCAGAACATTTTCATCATCTAAAAAGAAAACCCTATACCCTTAACCTATCACTGCCCTATCTTCCCCCCTAGATCCTACAAGCATCAGCACTAGACAACCACTAATCTATTTCCTTTCTCTATAAATTTCCATATTTGTTGACTTTGATATGAATGGGATTATATAATATGTGGTCTTTGTATTTGACTTCACTGACTTGCTATAACTTTTTCAGGGAATTCCATGTTGTAGCATGGATCAATATATTTGTTGTTTTTTTTTTAATGAGATATAATTGATATGTAACATTAGATTCGTTTCAGGTGTACCACAATAAGTCTAGTTAACATCCATCACCACATATAGTTACAAATTTTTTTCTTGTGATGAGACCTTTTAAGATCTACTCTCTTAGCAAATTTTAAATGTACAATTCAGCAGAATTAACTCTAGTCACCATGCTGTACATTACATCCCCACGACTTACTTATTTTACCACAGAAGTGTGGCTTTTGAACACCTTCTATATCTATTCCATACAAGTTACATCTTATCCATTTTTAAGCGTATATATAGTTCAGGGCCGGCCCCCTGGCTTAGCGGTTAAGTGCGTGCGCTGCGCTGCTGGCGGCCGGGGATTCGCATCCCAGGCGCGCAGCGACGCACCGCTTCTCTGGCCATGCTGAGGCTGCGTCCCACATACAGCAACTAGAAGGATGTGCAGCTATGACATACAACTATCTACTGGGGCTTTGGGGAGAAAAAGGAGGAGGATTGGCAATAGATGTTAGCTCAGAGCCAGTCTTCCTCGGCAAAAAGAGGAGGATTAGCACGGATGTTAGCTCAGAGCTGATCTTCCTCACAAAAAAAAAAAAAAAAGAATTTCGTTTGTTTTTAAAGCTGAATACTATTCAGTTGTATATGTACACCACATTTTGTTGATCCACTCATCTGTTGATGGATACTTGGGTTGCTTTCACCTTTTGGCTACTGTGAAGAATGCTTCAAAACCACAGGTGTACAAATATGTGTTTGAATCCATGTTTTGAATTCTTTTGAGTATATACTCAGAAATGAAATTGCTGGATCATACGGTAACATTCTCTTTAATTTTGGAAAAACTGCCATACTGTTTTCCAAAATGGTGGCAGGATTTTACCTTCCCACCAGAAGAGCACAGGGGTTCCCCTGGGTGTTTTCAGTTTCCTGACGGTGTTCTTTATTTTTTTTTTTTTTAAGATTTTATTTATTTTTTATTTTTTCCCCCCAAAGCCCCAGTAGATAGTTGTATGTCAAAGCTGCACATCCTTCTAGTTGCTGTATGTGGGACTCGGCCTCAGGATGGACGGAGAAGTGGTGCCTGAATGCGCACCCGGGATCCGAACCCGGGCCACCAGCATTGCAGCGTGCGCACTTAACCACCAAGCCACAGGGCCGGCCCCTGACGGTGTTCTTTAAAATACAAAAGGGATTAAGCTCAATGAAGTAAAAGTTATTCAACTTTTTTTACTGTTTTTCCTTTTGGTGTCATATCTAATAATTCTTTGCCAAAACCAAGGTCATATTTTCCCCTGTTTTTTCTAAGAGTATGATAGTGTTATCTCAGAGTTAGGTCTTCCATCCATTTTGGTAAATTATTGTATATGGTGTAATGTAAGAGTCCAACTTCATTCTTCTGGATGTTGCTATCCTGTTGTCCCAGCATCGATTTTTGAAAAGAATATTCTTTCTTCATTCTTTTTTTTTTTTTTATAATTTTATTTATTTATTTTTTTTCTCCCAAAGCCCCAGTAGATATTTGTATGTCATAGCTGCATTTCCTTCTAGTTGCTGTATGTGGGACACGGCCTCAGCATGGCCAGAGAAGCAGTGCGTCGGTGCGCACCCGGGATCCGAACCCCGGGCCGCCAGCAGCGGAGCGCACGCACCCAACCGCTAAGCCATGGGGCCGGCCCTCTTTCTTCATTCTTGACACTATTTTTGAAAATCAATTGACCATAGATGAATGGGTTTATATCTGGAATCTCAACTTAATCCACTGATCTGTTTGTCGGTCCTTGTGTGATTACCACATACCTGGATTACCGTGCTGAGACATCCGATTTGAAATCAGGAAATATTAATCCTACTACTTTGTTTTACCTTTCAAGGCTGGTGTGGCTATTCTGGTTCCCCTACAATTCCACATCATTTATGAAACAGCTTGTCAATTTCTATTGTCAACTTAAAAAGCAAATTTGACTGTTATTTTATCTCAAAATGAGTGTTTTCAAGAACAGCCAAAAGAATTGCAATTTGGGACGTGCACGCTATGGCAAACCCATAGGCAAACCCAGCAAACAAAGAAAAGGTGCTGCTTTCATAGAGAAAAAGGGGGAGTAGGGAGGGGCTGCTCTAAATGAAAATCCATTGGGGAAAGGAACAGCTCAGGGCAGCAACGCCTCCTCATTGGCTGAGCTGCAGCATTTCTCATTGGCTGGGCCATTGCCTGGTGAGGAGAGAAATTTTCCTTCAGTAGGAAAGTAGTATTACTTGCTGTGGACACTATCATCTCTTCCAGAAGATGTATGATAGGGCGTCAGAGCTCCCCCTAACGGCCTTCTTGACTCTAATTTAGTTAAGGTTTCTTTTATTAATATCTAGAGCACAAGGAAGTCAACTGAGTTTCTGAAGGGATTTTGGTGAAAATCTGGATCATTCTGAGAAGTATTGCTGTCTCAACAGTGTTAAATCTAAGGATCCATGAAGATGGGCTATTTTCACTTTTATTTATTTATTTTTAGGGTTCACTCCTTTTTTTCTTGCCTTTATTGGTGAGAGAGGAATAAAGAGCAAGATAAAGGATGACTTTACTCCAAATCCTTCACTCATCTTTATTAAAGATTTGCAATGTCCAAATATCCAAAGCCCCTCCCAACCTCACCCCATTCCTTTTAATTTCCAAAAATGTCAATCCAATTTTTGGCAATGAAAACAGTTTAATGGTTATTATTACTAGAAATTGGTTTCAGGGAAAATGTGCCTAGAAAAGATATTTTCTTCACATACCCTCAGAATTCTTGCAGCTCTATCACTGACATCTCTTTGCGTGTATGTATACTCGCTAATGACCATCCAATAGAAATGGTGCCTAATTTGTAAATTTAAAATATGGAAAAGTATATAGTCACTTTGCTGTCACGATATGATTATCAACAATATGTGTTTTTTGGGTGAAACTCCCTTTCTTTGTTTTCATTTTATTTATTTTTTGCGAGGAAGATCAGCCCTGAGCCAACATCGTGCTTATTCTACTCTTTTTGCGGAGGAAGACCCGCCCTGAGCTAACATCTATTGCCAATCCTCCTCCTTTTTCCCCCAAAGCCCCAGTAGATAGTTGTATGTGTCGGGGGAAGAGGGAGAATCTCCCTCTGCCCTTTTCCTTAAGGTTCTTCTGGCTGGCCAAATAATTAACAAGACAGGTTAGCAGGAGAAAATAATACCAAGTTTAATAACATGTATACATGGGAGAAAGCAGGGACACTGCGTTTCTCAACACAATAGCAGAAATTCTCGTCTTAAATACCATGTTCAGCCAACGACAAAGGAGGATTTTGGGGGTGGGGGAGTCAGTTTCAGGAGATTACCACCAAAGCACAGTAAACAGGAGTAAGGTTATTATGCAGCTTTAAGGCCTCAACTTCCACATTGATAAGCCTCTAGAAATGAGGCCATCCCCCTCTCTTCTCAAATCAGAGAGGGAGATACCTTTACAAATGGAGATTTTCCTTATAAATGTAAATGATTGGTAACTCCTCGCAGGGCCATCCAGAGAATGTGGCCAGAGAGACAGAACTTCTGATAAGAGGGGCTTGTTGGTGCCTTTCCTATTGTAACCTCCATCCTACATTATCTTTACAGCCATCATGATAGATCTGTTCCAGGAAAGAGCCACCATGTCAAATTCTTTAGGCAGTTAGTGGGGGAGGTCAAATGTCCCTAGAGAAAACAACCAAGGTAAAGAGATAGATTTCAGGGTGGCCAAATCTTGATCTCCCACATATGTCAAAGTTGCACATCCTTCTAGTTGCTGTTTGTGGGACGCAGCCTCAGTATGGCCGGAGAAGCAGTGGGTTGGTCCGCTCCCGGGGTCCCAACCCCGGCCACCAGTGGCAGAGCACACACACTTAACCACTAAGCCTCAGGCTGACCCTGTTCTTGCTTTTAATGCTCTCTTTCTGAACCTGACTGAAGTTCTGGAAGGATGCCCACCTAATGCATCCCTGGTGTCTGTGCCTGTGTACCTATTTCGCAAAACTATGTCAGACTCCCGTTGTCAACATAAATCAAAATGGAGAGAGACTAATTATTGCACACGGCGAGGTGACTTTTAATTGTGTTTGTAAAAGCATCACAGTTGCAGGAGGGCGCTCCGAGCACTGCTTTTCAACGTAAATCTCCCTGGCAAGGACAAGTTCTGGGGGGCGTTAGGCTCAGACACATAACTTGAGGGGGCTGTCACTCAGGCAGGAGGGGGCGAGGTCTTGTGAGCTGTCCAATCAGAGGCGTCGCTGGGGCAGGTGGGTGGGACAAAGGAGTCCAACTACCGGGAAGTAGCTGCTCGCTCCTTCCCCGCTCGGGATCCCCTGTCCTCCGCCATTAAAGCCCCACGGTGCTCTGCCGCCGACGGTGTCGCGTTGTGACCTCTACGAAGTCGTAGGAGTAGGAGGGACGCCAGAGAACCCGGGAACTTAGAAATGGTGAGAGTTTGGCCCGGGCGTTGGGGTTTGAGAGAGGAGGGTCTGGGCGGAACCGGCCGTGGGGGGACCGGCCTCCCCGCGGTCACCTCCGGAGTCTGCGGGCCCGAGTCCGCGGGGGCGCCGCTCGGACCTCAGTCCCCTCCGGCCGCAGCGTGGGGGCGGGGCCGGCAGCCGGGACCCCGGGCGTCCTGTGGTCACTGCGCGCGGCGACTGCGGCCCCGGAGCCTCTCTGGGCAGCTCTGCGCCCGCAGCCCCGCGTGTCCCCAGATGGTGCGGTGACCGCGGGGAGGGTCATCGGGGACAGTCGTGACTCGGTCTCCGGGGCTCCTGCGTGGGAGGAGCTGTGGTCTGTGGGGTCCCCAGTCCCTCCTTTCTCCTCCCGGGGGAACCTATTTTATTTTGAATTTTCCGTCTATTTGGGGAGCAGGGTCTCAAATCCACGACATTGTCCCCTCAGTCTAGGTCTTCCTGGTGCTGGCGCCAGAGGCCTAAATTTCCAATCCCTCCCAGAATTCCGGAATGCCACGTTCGCATCTCTGATTCACAGCATTATCAACTATTTGTCGTCCTTTGTGGATGTGAAACAGATCCAATATTTTAATTGTTTACCATTTTCTCACAGTCAATGGATGGCTGTTTTTTAAAAGATTTATTTTGTGTGTGTGGATATTTTGCATGAGTGAAAAGCAGCCTATAACCACCTGGAACTACATTGTGTGAAAGACTGGTGCCCCTCCCCCCAGGATCTTTCTGGGCACAGACATCCTGTGGGAAGTCCTTTGGGTGGAGTTTCCTCTTCAGAACATTTATTTATTTATCCCCCCGCCCGCCCAGAGCCCCAGTAGATAGTTGTATGTCATAGCTGCACATCCTTTTAGTTGCTGTGTGTGGGACGCGGCCTCAGCATGGCCGGAGAAGCAGTGCCTCGGTGCGCGCCCGGGATCTGAACCGGGGCCGCCTGGGCCGCCAGCAGCGGAGTGCCCGCACTTAACCTCTAAGCCATGGGGCCGGCCCTTGAGAACATTTTTGGACCGTCTGTCCTGCCAGCACTGTCCCCACCTAAGTTAGCCACCTTTTAAAGATTTATTCACTTACTTACTTACTTATTTATTTATTTATTTATTTAAGATTTTATTTATTTATTTATTTTCCCCCCAAAGCCCCAGTAGATAGTTGTATGTCATAGTTGCACATCCTTCTAGTTGCTGTATGTGGGACGCGGCCTCAGCATGGCCGGAGAAGCGGTGCGTCGGTGCGCGCCCGGGATCTGAACCCGGGCCGCCTGGGCCGCCAGCAGCGGAGTGCGCGCACTTAACCGCTAAGCCATGGGGCCGGCCCTTGAGAACATTTTTGGACCATCTGTCCTGTCAGCACTGTCCCCACCTAAGTTAGCCACCTTTAAAAGATTTATTCACTTATATTTTAGTCTCAGTTTCTCAATGAATAAAAATTGGTTTTATTGATACAATTTGAAACACAATATAAAATATTTCCAAAGAGGTTGTGGGGTATCAGAATTGGCCACCCTAAAATGTGTCTATTTGACATGAGGATTATTTTCGGCTGGTTAATTTTAAGAAACTGTAGACAGGCAAGAAGCTCTGAAAATCAAGTAGAAGTTACCCTTTGTAAGGGACATTTACATTTCTAAGGGAAGTCTCCATTTGTAAAGATGTCTCCCTCTCTGTACTGGGAAGAAGGGGGGATGACCTTATCTCTAGAAACTCTTGTCAATGCAGAAGGCATGGACTTGAATCTGCATAATAACCTTACTCTTGTTGACTGTGCTTTTCTGTTAATCTCTCAACTGACTCCTCTCTCCTCCTACATCTTCCTTTGTCTTTAACTGAAGATAGTATTTAAGGTCACAGCGTCCGCCATTTTGGCGATTTGCTCAGTTTTCCTGGGTCTCTCCCATGTATACATGTTATAAAGCTTTGTTGGATTTTCTCCTGTTATCCTGTCTCATGTCAATTTAATTTGTAGCTCAGACAGAAGGACCTAGAGGGTAGAGGATTTGTCTTCCTCCCCTACAAGGTAAATTACAGAAAAATGAATTATTCTAATATTTCTTTGCATGTATTCCATTCTTCTTTCTCTTTATTTCTCCCATCATGGTTACTAATATTCTGAAATCTGTTCCTTAATTTTGGGAGGGTTCAAAACTTCAAACTTTCCAGGAGTTAGACTTGCAGACCTGAAGTGCTCAAGATGATTAATAGTTTATAAAACAATTTCTTGCCACGGAAATAACAAGTAACATTATTTTTTCCCAGCATGCTCTAGATACTTATAGGTTTTCTTGTTGAGCTCACAAAGTGCCTTACAGTCTTCTTCCCTCCTTTCCACATAAACACTTGGTTTGAGTGATTTTGTGTGATTGTTCAAACACTGGGTTCATGTTTTTTAAAATATCAGTGTGGTCCAAAGCAACTCAACCAGACACTCCACAGTCATGAGGCCCTCTCCCTCACTTGGAGGCCAATGACTCCAAGATACGACCCCCTTGAGCCTTCAGTGGAAGTACTTGAAGGCCAGTTATTCTTCCGGGTGAGCTTCCCCTTGTAGGTGTCCTCCCTGCTCTCCCCCACCTTGAAAGGAGCGTTTATACTGAGAGAAGCTACAGAGTCCGGGAAAGCTGGGGGTGCACCATGCGTTGTTTGGTTGGAGGAGGTGGGGGGGATGGAGGTGATGCCCTTTCTGAGGTTGTAACAGTGCTTCACTTGGGCCTGTTTCTAGATACAGGTTTGAGTTTTCACAGTGTAGGGTCACACAGAAGGTAATTTGTGCACACTGAGAAAGCCTGATGAAAGTCAGGATTTCTCTGTCCTTGATTAGGGTCCATAGATTTGGGAGTTTATTTGGGTCACAACTTTAAAGATTTTATTTATTTTATTTTTTCCCCCCAAAGCCCCAGTGGATAGTTGTATGTCGTAGCTGCACATCCTTCTAGTTACTGTATGCCGGACTCGGCCTCAGGATGAACGGAGAAGTGGTGCCTCAGTGCGCACCCAGGATCCGAACCAGGGCCACCAGCATCGCAGTGCGTGCACTTAACCACCAAGCCACAGGGCCGGCCCTGGGTCACAACTTTAAACTGAATCCTGCTAAGTTGACAGTGGCTGATAATGGTGGTTTCTTACTGGCTGTGTGTGGTATTTTCTCATTGGCTGGGCTGTTACTGGGCAAGGAGAAATTCTTCCTACCTCCAGATGGGGTGTGTAAGGTAGGCATCTTCCTGTTGAGGAATGGGAGGTACACTTGTTTTTTGGGGTCTGAAAAATACAGTGAGTAGTACTGCATGGTAGGTCCTCCTTCAGGACTTGCCTACTCCACTTTCAATGAGATTTCCTGTATTTCTGTTGACGTTTGCAACCCCAGGTGACCAGGAGGTGAGGCAGTGGCAGAACCCAGAACCCATGTCATGAGGCAAAGTCCCCTGGAGCACAATACTCCCCACTGTCACATAAACATCACCTCTGCACCAACAAGCACAGTTTCACAATAGTCTCTATACCACCAATTATGTCAAAAAGAGATGCCCTCGTCCTAGCTCTGGGAGTCCCTCAAGTGCCCTGCTGTACCTCCATCACTCTCCCTCAGATCTCTGGCACATTCCACCCTGCAGTTTCAGTGGCTCGTGTGCTGACCACATCTGGCTCCCACACCTCAGAACCTGCTTCCAGAGTGAGTTTGGAGCCCACCCACCAAGGCCAGTGCTTACTTTCTCTGGAACAGGACCCACGGTGCAGAGTTCCAGCCCTGAGGCCTGTGGGAAATGGTGATTTCAGCCAGACCCTCCACAGTCATGGGCCCCTCCCTTCACATGGCACCCAGAATGCAACGGGCACCACACCAAGGGAAGTGGGGGGAAATGGTGAGGATTTACACCCCTCCTGAAATGTGCAGGTGCAGGTGATGCCCCCTCCTTTGTGGGAGGCCACGCTCACTGTTTCCTGAAGGGAAGGGGCAGAAATGAGCCAAGCCACATCCCAGTGTGCTCTTGCAACAACTTCCAGTGCTTTCCTGGGTCCCAAAGGTGATGTCTCTGTGTCTGGGAGACCTGGGGTCTGAGATACTGAGGCCTCCTCCCCCGGATCAGTGAATGTTCCAGGACAGGGTAGTGATCAACACCTCAGTGAGGATGGCCCATGGGGCTGACCCATATGGGTTCTGGGTGCAGGTGGGACATGGTGGCTGGGCGATGATGAACAGAAATTTGTTGTCCACACTGAGGTTCCAATGCGAAAGCAGAGTGAGGAAGGGGCATGTAGTGAGGGGCGTGGTTCTGAAAGTGATCATAGCAGCGTGAGGGGCTGGAACACGATGATCACTGCAGCCATTGTGGGCCCTGACTCTCCCCTCTTCAGGGCCTGGGCTGTGTGTCTCTGGGCCACTCTCTTTGAGGATTTGTGACTTTGGGTGTCTGTGTGTGAGTGTGTGCACATGTATGCCCAGTGAGAAAGCCTGTGAGATTTTGTATGTCTGTCTGGGGTGCTGTGTGTGTATGTCCTTAAAATCTGGAATGCTTTTATTTCATTTGGTGCCTAATTGCCCTTGTGTGAACAGATAAATCCTTGTCTTCTTTCTGACTGTATTAATCATGTGTTTTATTTTGTGTCTCTGAAGATGTTTTGACATCTTGGAGGCCTCTCAGACATAGGGAGACATTGCCTCTCCCAGGGGGACCTAACTCCACCTTGGCAGTGGCCAGCCTGTCTGGAGCAGGCCTTTCATGTGCACACCACCCAGTCCAGTGCCCTGTCCCTACAGACCTCCTTATCCACCTCTCACACACCACGATGATATCTCCCCTGCCCTAAACCAACCCAGAGTCAGGTACCAAATGACAAGACCCCAAATCCTGTTGGAATTGTTCAAAGTAGCCAATCCTAAGCTGCTTACACTGCCCTGACCTGTGTTTCCTGTGGAAACCGAAATAAAGGCTGTGGCCTAGATTTTTGTCCCACTCCTGATTTGGCCTCCTGAGCAAACATGATGCATCGCCTGTGACCCTGCCTGGCATGGCATGCCCCCTTATTTTGGGGAATACAAGTAATAAAATATTTCAATGACACTTGCCAGTCCTTTTTGTCACTTAGTCACCTACATAAATTACAATCTCAAGGGTACAAATTGGACACTGATCCTAAGGAGAAAGCGTTCAGTTAAGATGGTGGGACCACTGTGAGGGGACTGAGTGAGGTCTGTGAGAATATGAGTCCACAGCAGAGGCGATGTCTACCCGGGAGCCTGCAGCAGAGGACCTGAGTGCTGAGCAGGGACATACTCACCTTTGGTCCCCTCACTGAGCTCACAGTAGAAAAGCAAAGTGACAGAGGGACAACTCATGATGAGTGAGTTTCTGGATGCTTTTTTAGCAGTGAGAGGGGCTGGAACATCATGACTCCAGCCATTCTAGTTTCTGACTCTACGATCCAGTCTCCCATTTTGTGTTTTTTTTGTAGAGATGTACTTTTTGTCCTGTGTGGTGTCAGGAAGGGTGAAATCCCTTCCCCACGTGGAGGAGCTGAGACACCCTCTTTGGGGATTGATTTGGGAGCCAGGAGACACCCCTCTACCAGGTGGGATGGGAGTGAGAACAGTGCACTGTGTGAAGATCTGGGCCTGTGATGAGGTCTGTGTGAAGCTTCCATGTGAGTATGTGTGTGTCTGTCTCTCTATGAGCCCTGATATGCAGGAAGTATTGGTGTGACAGGCCTTCCGGTAGGTGCTCTTGACATAAAATAACCAATAACCTTTCTATAAATAAGAGAGCTGAGTTTTACTTGAGCCAGAGTGAGGATTATAATCAGGGAAGGCCTTTTCCAGAAAGGAAGAAAGCATTCTGGATAAGCATGGTGTTCAGTACAGGCTTATATCTTTTTAGAACAAAGGACATGTATTAAACACATTCAGAACACATATTCATCGAAGTTTCAAAGAGGTATCCACATGCCAGTTAGTGGGTCAACATGGCCCTGATGATGAGAGAGGGATGGATTAACATTGGTGGGCTTTACCAATAGGGCACAGGAGGGGAAGTATGCATGCTTATCTTGAGAGTGCATTCTTTACTTTCATGGTTACAGCAGATGTACAATGTATGTCTGATAGGTCGTAAGTCAGGCTTTTTTTAGTTCAAGTTGAATAAGTTTTGTACCTGAATAGTTACCCCATATGCCTCAATATGTGAAAATCTCTTGTCAGTGCTTTGGTGAACAAAGCAGAGCAAATATCCCTCCTTCACTTTGAAGCTGACATTTTATTTTATTTTATTTTATTATTTTTTTTTTAAAAGATTTTATTTATTTTATTTTTTCCCCCAAAGCCCCAGTAGATAGTTGTATGTCATAGCTGCACATCCTTCTAGTTGCTGTATGTGGGACTCGGCCTCAGGATGGACAGAGAAGTGGTGCCTCGATGCGCACCCGGGATCCGAACCTGGGCCACCAGCATTGCAGTGCACGCACTTAACCACCAAGCCACAGGGCCGGCCTGAAGCTGACATTTTAAAGGTGAGAAGTTATATAAATAAAATTATACCATATGTCTGATGGTGATTGGCTCTAAAAAGTAAAGTGGGGAGGAGTGCAGAGGGCCCGGGCCCTGTGTGTCTGGGAACATCTCTGTCTGTCTGAGACCTTAACTCTGAGAGTTTGTGAGTTTGTGTGTCTGCATCCGCGGGTGTCCTATATGTGCTATGACAAGATCTTTGTGATTTTGTATGTCTGTCTGGAGCTATGCACATATGTCCTTTAAAATCTGTTAAGTTTTTTCCATGTTCTTGCCTAATTGCCCTGGTAGCGTCTTTCCTACCACATTGGGTAGAACCGGTGAGAGCACACATCTGTGTCTTCTCTCAGATCTTAGAGAGAAAGCCTTCAGTCTTTCACCATCAAGAATGATGTCAGCTGTGGGTTTTCATTGATGCTTTATTTCAGGTTGAGGTAGTTTACTGAGGGAGTTTATCGTAGTTCATTGAGTGTTTTCCTCGTGAAGGGATGTTGAACGTGGTCTAATGCTTGTTTGTATCTATTGAGATGATCCTGTAGCTTTTTTTTTTTTTTAAAGATTTTATTTATTTATTTATTTTCCCCCCCAAAGCCCCAGCATATTGTTGTATGTCATAGCTGCACATCCTTCTAGTTGCTGTATGTGGGACGCGGCCTCAGCATGGCCAGAGAAGCGGTGCGTCCGTGTGCGCCTGGGATCCGAACCCAGGCCGCCAGCAGCGGAGCACGCGCACTTAACCGCTGAGCCACGGGGCTGGCCTGATCCTGTAGTTTTTGATGTTGATTCTATTAATGGTTTCTTATGTTAATTCACTTTCAGGTGTAAAACCAACATTTGTTTCCTGGGTTAAATTCCACGTGGTCATGCTGTTTAGCTCATTTTATATATGGCTAGATTTACTGTACTAGCATTTTGTGGAGTCCTTTTTCATCTACGTTAAAAAGAGATATTTATGTACCAAATTATAATGTACTATGTAGTATAAAATTATCTAACGCTATCTATAGTGTGTATCTTTGTGTTATATGTGTATATATAGAAAGAGAATTTATAATACAGTATGTATATGTGTATATATATAAATGTATATTTTATAGGTAGTGCATTACCTGTATATAGTATAGTTAGCATATACCACTGTACAGAATTAGCATATATTATGTATAAGTAGACTATATTATATATTATTAACATATATAATTAGTTTTGTAGTGTATAGTATAGTGTTATACATTTACAGAATAGCATTACAGAGCCGACCCCGTGGCTTAGTGGTTAAGTGTGTGCGCTCCGCTGCCGGCGGCCCGGGTTCGGATCCCGGGTGCGCACCGAGGCACCACTCCTCCAGCCATGCTGAGGCCGCGTCCCACATACAGCAACTAGAAGGATGTGCAGCTATGACAGACAACTATGTACTGGGGCTTTGGGGGAAAAATAAATTAAAAAAAAAAATCTTAAAAAAAAAAAAAAAAAGAATAGCATTACAGTCTTATCAGTCTACAGCATAGTGGGCATCTTTACCATGTCTGTCCACAGAGTTACTCAAATAACTCATTCACATCCTGCCATAGGCTCATAGGGGCCCCTTACTGTCTTGATACTCCAAAGCCTGCCTCCGCCACCCCTGGTTTGTTTTCTCTGCTTCTGAGTGCAACTGAGGTGTCAGTATGTGTTTCAGAAATTATAACTGATTTATCAGGCTGAGGGTTGAAGTGAGGCTCTGCCATTTGATTTTTTTTTTTTTTTTTTTTGCTTGTGAGGAGGATCAGGCCTGAGCTAACATCCATGCTAATCCTCCTCTTTTTTTTGCTGAGGAAGACCGGCTCTGAGCTAACATCTATTGCCAATCCTCCTCCTTGTTTTCCCACAAAGCCCCAGTAGATAGTTGTATGTCATATTTGCACATCCTTTCTAGTTGCTGTATGTGGGACGCGGCCTCAGCATGGCCAGAGAAGTGGTGCGTTGGTGCACGCCCTGGATCCGAACCCGGGCCGCCAGTAGCAGAGTGCACGCACTTAACCGCTAAGCCATGGGGCCGGCCCCTGCCGCTTGATTTTTAAGACATGAAGAGACACCTGTGACCTTCTTATTTATTTGAGTAAGTATGAGCAAGATTATCACAGAGTGGTTTCTCCTAAAGCGTAACCTTGGATAAGTAGCTGATGTTCTTATTGCCAGGCAGCTAGACCATGGCCATTGAACTAAGAGTCTAAAACTATGAAGATGATGTTGACTGTTGGCCAGGACATCCTTTAGCATGAATGCCTGCAGATTGACTAAGCCTGCTGACCTTGAGGTCCTGTCTTTGATCAGGTTCGAGTCCATCATATGATGATTGTGTGACCACCATTGATGTGAAAATAGGTGCAGGATTTATTTTATTTACGTGAACCAGAGAGCAAAACATATTTCACAAATTAAAACATGTGTCCTTTGCATTTCGAAAGGAAGAAAAAATTACGTGCTTTAAATTGCTTCTTTGTAGACAAATGCTGAAAAGCCTTACAAGAAATGAAGTACATTGTTATGTACATGAGCATGGGGAATATACAAGCTAGTGCTAGAAGACATGCGAGGGGCAGCCTTTAGGCACTTTCAAATCTCAGGCTAGGTTTTTGAAAATTGATACTGACAGTAAACAATTCATGATAAACGAAAATTCTATTAACCATATTTTATTTTTAATAGTGTTGAATACCAAATTCAACTGAATAAATTTTAAATGGTCTAACTGGCTTTATTGAGCAATTCATCAATTGGGCAGCATCCCATGTGGCAAGCGGAGAGGAGGTCCAGTGGGCTACAGAAAGTGAAAAGTTTTAAAGCCAGGAGAAGCAAGTCATAAGCAGAATAAAAGGATTATTTCAGGCAAAGTTACCTTCCTTTGGGGACAAATGGGTATTATTAGGTGGATTCCCACATCTTCTTTTGGGGATTGGAGTGGGCCCATTACCTCATTGGTACAGACCAGAAAATTCTAGACTGACCAGTTAGGTTACATTCCTGGATAAGACTGAAGCTGCAGTTAGGTTAGGTAACAAACCCTGGTTTGGTGAAGTGTACCTAGCAAAAGGGACCCTGCTGGGGCCTGTGGTTTTCTTTTTAACAATAGTTTATATGGGCCGGCCCCGTGGCTTAGCAGTTAAGTGCGCGCACTCCCCTGCTGGCGGCCTGGGTTCGGATCCCAGGCGCGCACCGATGCACCGCTTCTCTGGCCATGCTGAGGCCGCGTCCCACATACAGCAACTAGAAGGATGTGCAGCTATGACGTACAACTATCTACTGGTGCTTTGGGGGGAAAATAAATAAATAAATAAAATTATTTTAAAAACAACCAAACAGTTTATAATCAAATGACTGATATATTTTTAACTTTTAATTAATTTAATTAATAAGTTTAATTTTTAATAATTCTGTGTTAATTTTTGACATTTTTTTTGAAGTGTGCAATACATTTTAACCATAAAAAATTAATTTTTTCAATTCTATTTCTCTGTAAAATGACAAGTGATAGTACAGCCTGTAGTGACATCGTATATCGATGTCAAGAAGGTTTACTGATATCGGGTACTGTATTAAATGCACTAGGGTGGTGTATTAATATGAGGAGCTCCGGTGACCTCACTCTTCAGTGGAACTGGTAAAAATTAATTTAAACCCTCTGGAAATTGTCCTAATGGCAAGCAGCAAATGAGGAACATTTATTCTAGAAAATCAGTAAATTTTCTGTGAGAAAGGAGAAAGTGTGTAGGATTTGAACCATCCTCACTCTCTCCCCACTCTCAGCTCAGGAAGTGAACACTCCTCTCCAGAGTGCTGCACCCGGAACCAGAAGACACGATTCTGTCTTCCTAAGCTTCCAGGACAAGCACTTTTTCCTAGGATGAGCAGGACTTCAACGTTACCCATCTTGCCCTCAGCTACATATTCCCAAATTTAAGTCCTTCATTGGTTCACATGAGAACTGGGGACACTCTTCTTGCACCCAACCCCTTCTCCTGGTACAGAGGCTCTGCTGTGCTCATTCTTTGCTGAGAATACAGGAGACTGGTCACTCTTTCCCCTGCTCATGAGGTGGCTGTAACATGAGACAATCAAGAGGACCTATGGCTGCTGTCTCTCCACGGCACTGATCACTCAGCCCCTAAATTGGGATTGTCTCCTAGAGCGAGTCTTGCTATTGTCCCTGTCGCAGCTCCAGAGTCCTGGAACTGAGATTTTTCCTGAACTCAGGGGAGAAGCCAGCTGTAAAACACAAAACTGTTAATTCCTTCCCAAAGGAATTAACTTGGCCAGCAAAAGATCATGAAAAGCTCAAGCCAAATGACACTCTCAAAAAAGTGGAGAATGAGGTGAAAGGCAGTGAGTAAATTTGTGTATTTAATGAAGATACTGCTTAGACTGTAGGCTGACTAGTTTCTAGAAAGAACCAGAGAATTCCACTGCTGGGAGGGTACTTCCAAGGGCCAGAACAAATATCAAACAGTGACTTCAGAAAACATTTCTACAAAGGAGCCAGAACTTGGCTGGACTATTTGAGAGAGGAAGTTGTTCCCCCCAGTACATTGGTGAAAATAGTAGAGCAATAAGCTAGCAATTAATCTAGTTTAACTATGGAGTGTGTCCATGGTGGAGGAAGAGAGCCCTACCAGTACCACTGTCTCATGACGGTAGACGTACCCAAAGCCATGCTGGATTCTAGGAGATATATCAGAGGTTTTGCTCTGTGTCGAGGATACACATTTAACTAAAATTATCTGCCCAGTCACTGAACAAGTAATTAAGCTAATAACAATAAAAATTAAAAGTAGGAAGGGAACCAGAACCCAGAGTTGCTAAAATACATTACCTAAAATGTCTGGTTTGCATCAAAAATATGAGACATGCAAAGATACATGAAAGTAGGAACTATATACTGGAAAAAACACAGCAATTGAAAATTTACCCAGCTCTTACAGGAAAACCCAGTAAAATTAACAAGTGATATCTCAGCAGAGAAAAGAGAGGTCAGAAAGCAGAGGGATAACATATTCAAGTGCACAAAGAAAAACCTATCAACCAAGAATCCTATATTCACCAAAATTACCATAAAATATAAAGCTGAAATAAAGACTTTCCCAGGTTAGCAAAAACAGAAAATTTATTAACAGCCAACTATCTTATGAGATTACTGCAGGAGTTCTTCAGGTTGAAAGCAAGTGACCCAGGATGGTAATTGGTATCGGTAGAAAGAAACAAAAATGCCAGTATCAGTAATTTTGTAAATATGAAAGACAGAAGAAATACCTATTTCCTCCTTTTTCTCTTAGCTCTTATCCAAGGAATCGTATAAAATACTATATATTTCATATGCTGTTGTGCTGATTACATATAGAAATGTAATATATGTGTAATTTGTTTCTCGTTAAAAGCACAAAGTTCCAGGGTGAGAGGGAAGCTGTGTTGGGCTAAGGAAGTGACTGCAGATGGTAAAGAAATAAGTGTAACAAGATATTATTGAGGTACATCAATAATAGATATAATGTGCATGACAATACTGCAACAAAAGTGGCAAATGGGAGAGAGGTATATAGGAGTAAAAATTCCATGTATCCCTGGAGTTAAGTTAGTATACATTAGAGGTTTATTCATCTTTATTCTTATAAATTAAGAAGTATATGTTAAATAGTAGAGTAACCCCTAAAGAAATAACTGCAAAAATATAGTGAAGTCATTTAAAATTTAAAATGGTATATTAGAACATATTCAATTATTGCAAGGAAAACCATAACAGAGAAGAGAAGCTAAAAAAAAAAAAGAGAGAATTGTAGAAAATGAAAAGTAAAATGGCAAATAATTACAATCATGTCAGTAATACTAAATGTGAATGGAATACATTATCCACATAGGAGGAATAGATTGTCACCTCTGAGTAAAAAAAACTAAAAGCATGATCTAAATATATACTATGTACAGCAAACACACTGTAGATGCAAAGATATAAACAGATTAAAAGGAAAATCTCTGGAGAGATAAATCTTTACAGCACACAAGATAACTGGAGAGTTGATACAAATTTCTAGCAAAATAAGACTTTAAAACAATCACTAGGGGGCCGGCCCCGTGGCTTAGCGGTTAAGTGCGTGTGCTCTGCTACTGACGGCCTGGGTTTGGATCCCGGGCGTGCACCAACGCACTGCTTCTCCGGCCATGCTGAGGCCGTGTCCCACATACAGCAACTAGAAGGATGTGCAACTATGACATACAAGTATCTACTGGGGCTTTGGGGGAAACAGAAAAGGAGGAGGATTGGCAATAGATGTTAGCTCAGAGCCAGTCTTCCTCAGCAAAAAGAGGAGGATTAGCATGGATGTTAGCTCAGGGCTGATCTTCCTCACAAAAAAAAAATAAATAAATAAAACAATCCCTAGAGATAATGAAGAATATTACATCATAACTAGAGTGTCAACATTTATGGCCTGCATCTAAAACAGTAGAAAGAAAGAAATTTATAGCCATTAATGCCTAGACTTAACAAAGAGAGATCTCAAGTCTGTAACCTAACCTTTCACCTTAACAGACTTAAAAAGATTAGGTACCAGACCCAAAGCAAGGGGAAAAGGAAATAATAAAAATTAGAGCAGAAGTTAATGAAATGAGAAATAGAAAAACCACAGAGAAAATCAATGAAACCAATAAGTGGGTTCTATGGAGTGATTAACAAAACTGACAGATATTTAGCTAGATTGATCTAGAGAAACAGGGGGACATTCAAATTCATAGAATCACAAGGAAATAGTGATACTACTACTGACATTATTGAACTAAAAAAAATTGTAGGAGAATTCAGTGAACAATTGTATAGAAACAAATTGTATAACTCAGATGAAATGGACAAATTCCTCAAAAGACACACACTACTGAACCTAAATCAAGGATAAATGGAAAATCTGACTAGAAATATAATAGGTGAGGTGGTTGAAACATTAAACAAAGAACTACCCACAAATTAAGACTAGACACAATGGCTCCATTACAGAATTCTCCAAAACAGTCAAGATTAATACTGATTCTTTACAATTTCTTTAAAAAATTAAGAGAACACTTCATACTAATGTTGTGAGGCCAGTACAACAAATGCCAGCAAACCCAATCCAGCAATATATAAAATAATCATACACTGTGACCAAGTGAAATTTATTCCAGCGATGAAGGGTGGGATTAACACCTCAAAATCCATTTATGTAATAAAGCATATCATGGAGTGAAAATCAAAAGTGGCAGATCATTTCAATAGAGTCAAGGGCAATAATTGACAAGATCCAACATCCGTTCATGATTAAAGCACTCAGATTACCAGGAATAGAAGGAAATGTCATAACGTCATAATGAGCATATATGGAAAACCCCCACTAATATTATATTTTTATTTCTTTAATATGATATTTAATTGTAAATATTGGATGCTTTATCCTGAAGATAAGGAACCAAAGAAGGATGTCTGTTCTTTCCACTATATTGTAGAATGTACTGGAGATTTTACCATTTTCCAAGGAAGATAAATGGCCAAGGGCATGTGAAAAGAGGCTGAACATTGTTAGTCATCAAGGAAATGCAAATTAAATCCGCAGTGAGATACCACTTCACAACCTCTGGGATGGCCAGAGTCAAGAAGCGAGATAATAACAAGTTTTGTTGAGGATATGGTTAGAAATTTGAACTCTCGTACGTGGGTGGTGAGAATATAAAATGGTGTAGTTACTGTGGAAAAAGGTCTGGGAGTTCCTCCAATATAAAACCTAAAATTACCACATGACCCATCAACTCCAATCCTAGGTGCTTACTTGTGTGTGTGTGTGTGTGTGTGTGTGTGTGGTGAGAATGCTTAATACACTGTCTTAGGAAATTTCAAGTATACAAATTGTATACGTATATCACAGGATCACATTGTAATCTTTAAATATAGACAATTTTTTGTCTTGGGTGGCATCTGTGTGTTTAAAGTGAAGGTGAGACTGAGGCTGGAGTTGCCTCAAAATTAGTGGAGGCCTGGGGTTACAAGGATGACTATACCCTGTGAAGGATCTGAGCCCACCAGATGGTTACTCCTTAAAGAGCAATTATTTCAGAGAGAAAGAAGAGAGGAAAATGCAGCCACAAGGTAGCAAGATTCCAGAGGTCTCACCAGGACCCCTAAGTAACTGCTGCTGCTGCCACCGCTGTGTCTATTGCAGTAAAGATCCTGACCCCCTGGGTTATAGCGGACAACACCCACAGTCTGAGCGTGGCACAGCAAAGGTATTAGTTCAAACCGCACTTAAGCCTGGGGTCCTTAAACCCTGTAAAGCAACTAGTTGTCATGGAGGAGGCCACTAACGCTGATGGCAGTGATTTCACGCTCTCAGGAGGAGGGCCTTAAGTTGTCCATAGGCTTCTGATGCAAGAACCTGCCCTGGTCCCCACACTATGTGCCATTAGAGCTGCTGTTATCACCAGGTACTGAGATCTCTTGAAAATAGAGGCTCTCACAAACACTGAGCATGTGATCCTCTACCAAGACACCTATAGTGCCTTTGGCCTGGGAAAGAGCTTCCCACCAGCTCAGACCAGCTACTGACACTTACTTGTGATATGATGGAGCCTAACCTTGACCCTGTAGCTTATACTACCTGCAGGAGGGGCATGGCTTTTGTTTCTTCAGTTCATTGAAAGATGCTAGGGTGATGGAGGAGGTCCTTTTGCCAGATACCTTGGTTCCCTGGGGAGTTCATGGGATTAACTGAATGCACAGCACTGGGGAGTGCATAGACTTTAAGGACGACAATACACATTCATACATGATGGAGCTCAGTGGAGAGTTGCTACTCTTCATCCCTTAAGTGGGACATCCCCTGATGAACCAAACCCAAGCTAACCAAACATCAAGCAGTCATCTTACTACTGGCCAAAAATTGGCCATATCTGCACATGTTCACAATCTCTTGAATGATTGTCTAAGAGATGCCCCTTTGTGGTAAAATAACACTGAGAATGTCTTAAATCAGAGATACCCAAAATAGAAATCAAGGTAACACTTGTCTGTGTGTTACTAAGTCCACAATACAAGGACTCACCTGGACACTCATTTTCCACCTTGGAGTTGTGACACTACTGAGAGTGACCATGGCACCTCTCAGAGAATACAGTGCCCTGCTCTCCAACAAGGCATTTGGTGGAAGTTTCACTTCCCTGATGGGTCTCAGACTTGTAGAGCACCATACTGGCTTATTGAAACCAGTTGGATGAGAGATGTCCTGTTTCAGTCATCAGGGGTGAATTGTAATGAGTCTGTCTTCATGTTTTTTTTTTGTTTTTGAAAGACTTCAGTTTTCTTTAGATCAGTTTTGGGTTTTCAGAAAAATTGATAAGAATTTACAGTTTCTACATAACCTTTCTCTCTGCATCCACACAGTTTGCACTCTTTTTCAAATTTTGTCTTGCTGTGGTCCATTTGTTACAATTTCCAAACCCATATTGATGCATCACAGTGCTCAGTGTACATTAGCATTGACTGTCTGTGTTATACAGTGTATGGGTTTTGGCAAATGTATAATGATGTGTATTCATCGTTTCTGTTTCATATAGTACAGTTTCACTTCCCTAGAACTTCTCTGTGTTCCACCTATTGATTCATCCCTCCTGCAACCCCCAAATCCTTGACAACTAAAGATCTTTCTAGTGGCTCATGCTTTTCTCTTTTCCAGAATGGCATGTACATGGACTCATACACGACATAGCCTTGTCACATTGTCTTCTCTTCCTTTGCAGTATACATTTAAGATTTCTCCATGTGTTTTCATGGCTTGATACCTCCTTTCTTTTTATCACTGAGCAGTATTTCACTGTATGGATACACCATTGATTGTTTTTGTCTATTTAACTCTTGAAAGACATCTTGCTTAAAAATCTAAGTCTTATAAATTATGAATATAGCACCTATAAACATTTGTATGTATGATTTGTGTGAACATAAGATTTCAATACATTTGCAAAAATACCAAGGAGTGTGATTACTGGATCTTACTCTATGTAGTGACTCAGAATTTTGTTTTGAAAGAAGGTTCCTGCTTCCATTGTAAGTTACCAAATTCCATTTCTACGAGCAATGAATGAGGGTTACCTGTAGCTTCACATCTTCACCAGTATTTCATGTTCTTAGTGTTTTGAGATTTACCCATTTAATAAGTGTTTAATGATACATCCTTGTTTTATTTGCAATTTTCCAAGGACATTTGCTGTGGAGCATGTTTTCATGTTGCTTATTTCCCATCTATATATACTTCTTCAGTGAGATATCTATTCCAATCTTTTGCCCATTTTTTAAATTGGGATGTTTGTGTTCTGACTGTTGAGTCTTTTTTCTTTTTTCTTTTTTAAAGATTTTATTTATTTATTTATTTATTTTTCCCCCAAAGCCCCAGTAAATAGTTGTATGTCATAGCTGCACATCCCTCCAGTTGCCGTATGTGGGACGCGGCCTCAGCATGGCCGGAGAATCGGCGCGTCGATGCACGCCCGGGATCTGAACCCGGGCTGCCAGCAGCGGAGCGCGCGCACTTAACCGCTAAGCCCCGGGGCCGGCCCGACTGTTGTGTTTTAAGTGTTCTTTGGATATTTTGGATACCAGTCAAGTGTTTTACAAAAATTTTCACTTACTCTGTGAGTTGTTTTTATTGTCTTAACATCTTTCTCAGAGCAGTAGTTTTGCATTTTAATGAAGTAAAATTTTTGTTTTTTTTCTTTTGTGGATCTTGATTTTTGATTTCATATCTAAAAATTCATCTTGCAACCCAAGGTCATCTAGATTTTCCTCTATGTTACCTTCTAGGAGTTTATTCCTTTCACATTTTACTTTCAAATCTGTAATGTGTCTTGAGTTAATTTTTGTGAAATGTATGGTGCCTGCGTCTCCATTTGTGTGTGTGTGTGTGTTTGTGTGTGTGTTTTTGCATGTGGATATCAGTTATTTCCACCACAATTTGTTTAAAAGACCTAATTTTTCATTTGACTTGCCTTTCCTTCTTTGTCAAAGATCACTTGACTATATTTGCGTGGGTCTATAAGGAAAGCAGTGCACCCACGTATCCTTCAGCCTTGCTATACTCTCATTAATTCCATGAGTTATTCCTGTTGTTACGAATTCTTTTAGCCATTTCACAGACTGTCATGCCATATGGAAAAAATGTTATAAATTTAGCTACAGCATTCATAAAGATGTTCTTTCTTAAGAGGTGGAAGTTCCTCTTTATTACCAGTTTGTTGTAAATGGATGATGGATTTTATCAAATCCTTTTTTGGTTTCATTTTTCCCTCCTTTCCTTTCTGATATTAGTAATTTCTGTCTTCCATCTTTTCTTTGTTTTCTTGACTAAATGTTTATCAATTTTATTAGTCTTGTCAAAGAACCCTTTTCTTGTTTTGATTTTCTCCATTGATTTCCACAATGAGATGGATTTCTTTTCTAATTTTTATTATTTCTTTTATTGTGCTTACTACAGTTTAAATGTGCACTTCTTTTTATTGTTTCCTAAGTTAGTTGCTTACATTGATTATAGATCTTTTGTTTTTCCAGTGTATTTGTTCAATGGCATAAATTTCCCTCTAGGCACTCCTTTTGCTGCTTCCAAGAACCATTGTTATGTTGTGTTTTCATTTCTTTTAGTTCAAAAGAAATTTTGATTTCTCTTGAGACTTCTCTGATCCTATGTATTATTTAGAAGCGTGCCCCATGGCTTAGCGGTTAAGTGCGGGCGCTCCACTGCTGGCGGCCTGGGTTCAGATCCCCGGCGCGCACCGACGTGCCGCTTCTCCAGCCATGCTGAGGCCGCATCCCACATACAGCAACTAGAAGGATGTGCAACTATGACATACAACTATCTACTGGGGCTTTGGGGAAAAAAAGAGGAGGAGGATTGGCAATAGATGTTAGCTCAGAGCTGGTCTTCCTCAGCAAAAAGAAGAGAATTAGCATGGATGTTAGCTCAGGGCTGATCTCCTCACACAAAAAATAATAATAATTAACAATAATAAAATAAAAATAAATTAGAAGTGTGTTATTGAATCTCCACATAGTTGAGGTTTTCCAACAATCTTGATGTTATTCACTTCTAGATGAATGTCTAGGTGGTGTGAGAGCAGATTTTGTGTGAGTTCTGTTTTTTCAAATTTGATAAGGTGTGTTTTATGTCCCAGAATGTGGTTTGTCTTGGAGAATATTCCATGTGAACTTGAGAAGAATGTATATTCTGCTGTTGTGTATGAAGTATTCCATAGAGTATAATGAAATCCACTTGTTTCATGGTGTTCTTCAGTTCACCTCTGTCATTCCTCATCCTGCCTACTGGAATTTATAATTCTTGGTAAGGGGGAGTTGAATTCTGCAGCTTTAATACTGGATTCATTTATTTCTCCTTGCATTCTATCAGTTCTTGCATCGTGTACTTTGCCCCTCTGTTGTTATGCAGGTACACATGAAGCATTGGTGTGCCTTCTTGGAGAATGGACCCCTTTGTCAGTGTCTAATGCCCCTGTCTATCTCTGCATTTTCCTTTGTTTGAAATCTGCAGTGCCTGTGATTCATATACCTATGGCAGCTTTCTTTTTACTAGTGTTGTCATTGTCTATTTTTTTCCATCCCTTTACCCTTCATCTGTCAGTGTATATTTAAAGTGAGTTTCTTGTAGAGAATTTGTAATTGACTTCTTTGAAATCTGATATTACTGTGTGTTTCAATTGTATTGATACCATTGATAGTTAAAGCTGTTATTGATAAAGCTGGATTAGTATTTATGAAGTCTTGGTGTTGTATTTTTTGCTTTTGTTTCTTTTTCTTTTTGTCTTCCACCTTTTATCTGTCTTCTCTGGCTGAAATTGAGCATTTTCTCAGATTGTTTTCTTCTTGTCTCTTAGAATATCAGTGACACATTTTTGAAAAGCATTTTGTAGTGGTTGCCCTTGAGTTTTCAGTATACGTTTACAACTAACCCACCTCCTCTGCCAAATAACACTACACCACTTCACTGTTGTGCGACTACCTCTTAACACACTCTTCCCACTTTGCCCTTCCTGTTTGTCATGTTGTTGTCATTTATTTTAGTTGTCCATAAATTTCTCATTACCACATACATTGTTGCTAATATTGTAAACAAAGTGTCATTTGTTATACTATTTCTAAGAAATATAAAACATATTTTACCTTCATTTTTTTTCTTTTTCTAAACCTCTACCTTTATCATTTATATTCTTCCTGATAAATTTTTTTTGTGAGGAAGATTAGCCCTGAGCTAACATCCAATGCCAATCCTCCTCTTTTTGCTGAGGAAGACTGGCCCTGGGCTAACATCTGTGCCCATCTTCCTCTACTTTATATGGAATGCCGCCACAGCACGGCTTGACAAGCGGTGCGTCGGTGCACGTCCAGGATCCGAACCCACGAGCTGTGGGCTGACGCAGGGAGCACATGCACCTAACCACCACACCACTGGGCAGACCCCCTGATAAATTTTTTTTTTTTTTTTTTTTTTAATTTTTTGTTTATTGCAGTAACATTGGTTTATAACATTGTAAAAATTTCAGGTGTACATCATTGTACTTCTATTTCTGCATAGATTATATCATGTTCACCACCAAAATACTAATTACAACCCATCACCACACACATGTACCCAATTATCCCTTTCACCCTCCTCCCTCTCCCCTTCCCCTCTGGTAACCACCAATCCAATCTCTGTCCCTATGTGTTTGTTTATTGTTGTTATTATCTACTACTTAATGAAGGAAATCATACGGTATTTGACCTTCTCCCTCTGACTTATTTCACTTTGCATCATGCCCTCAATGTCCATCCATGTTGTCACAAATGGCTGGATTTCATCGTTTCTTATGGCTGAGTAGTATTCCCCCTGATAAATTTTTGAACATTTTATTCAAAGTAGGTGTACTCGACAACTTTCCTGAATTTTTGTCTCAGAAAATCCTTATTGGTCTCTTTTTTTTCTGAAGGAGATTTTTTTCTTGACAATTCTTGGGGAGTGCTTTTCTTTATTTTCAAAACTTTTTACTCTACTCTGTTCTTGCTCACGTGGTTTTTGAAAAGAAGTCCAGTTTAATTCAGATCTTTGTTTCTTTATACCTAAGATGTTTCTTCTCTGGCATTTCTCAATATATTCTCTGTCTTTTATTTTTCTCTTGTTTGAATATGATATCATGCGGGTGTGCACTATTGCAATTTATCATGTTTAGTGTTCTCTAAAATTTCTGGATGTGTGGTTTGCTGGCTATCGTTAATTTTAGGATATTTTTGTGATTATTATTTCGCTTGTTTCTTCTGTTTCTTTCTGCCTGTATTTTCTTTTCAGATACTCCCATTATGTGTATTTTAAACCTGCTGTTAAAGATGGTGGTTCTCGACTTCATAGATATTGTGTTTGTTTTTTTTGTTCTTTTTATTTTTGCATTGGGCTCTGGTCAAATAGATATTTTGTTTACTACAGGCTTTGTTAAGAACAGAATATCTGCATTCCATTTCAAAATCCCAACTATTTTTATCTTTTCCCCAATTTTGAAGACAGTGGTTTGCCCGGTGACCTCAAGGCTCTCATGGATCTAAGGAGAGTTGTTCATTTAAAGTTTTTTCATTTTCTTCTTGTGAGATCAAGAATGACTGCTTCTAAGTTCTCCTTAAGTGTGGGATCAGAAGTTGGCAGGCATCATCTAGAGTGTCTGGTCAGGAAACATTTCCTGTTGCCTTGAATAATGGAGATTTTATGTTCTTTGGAGGAAAGCACTGTGAAATCCTTCATGTATTGTATAATCATCAGCAAATTGACTATCAGACGCTCGTGGAGTTCAGTGAACTTCCTTGCAATCTGCAGCTCTTAACCTGCCCCTCAAGGCCAGCAAGGCTCAAGGTACACTGTTAAGAGTTTGACTGGAAGGAGCTGTTCTAGCACATTATTATCTCACTGTGTGTTGTAAAAATTGGCAAGAAGTAGCCTTGAGGCACTTGAGTATAGGGATTTTATGGTCTAATTTGTCATGCCTTCTTCCTTGTGTCTGAGCTCCAAGTTCCAAATAACTTTCTAGCCCCACCAAATCACACAGAGAGAGAAAGGAAGAACTGAGTCTATGATAAATATTACACATTAAAAGTGATACTTCCCCGCAGGAAGGTTTACATTCACCAGCTGCATCTGATTCCTTGTAATGGTCTGGAGTAATTTAGGACAGTGTGGCCAATTCGGCTTCATTATAAGTGTGATTTCTAGAGGCCTCCTAGACTCTTTTTGGTGATGGAAGTACATAAAAAGGTCTCCATTTCTTCACTGTGTTTTTATCCATTGAAACTTCATGTGGATTTGACCCTCTGCCTCATGGAGTGCTGTAACTGGTGGGTAAAAGGAAGAAGATGAAAGAATTTTTCTCACAAGGAAACATCAGTCTTAAAATATTTGCTTCATTTGTATAGCATTTGTGTCATTTCCTCTGTACCCTGCCATTACAGAGAAATATGCTGTCATGTGATCACAGTAAAAATATGTAAATAATTTCCATGTGTCAAAACAGTGTCAAATTGATGAGGAAGTGTGTACAGAAAATGAGTGAGTTTTTGGTGATCACAACATAGAATACAGTTTTGGAGATGACACAATCATATGCAACCTTCCTACACATGGAGTACAGATCCCCAGTGCTGTCAACCTTATGCATCCTACTCTACACATATTTGAGATGTTTCAGGACTCAGTGGCAGTTGAGGATGTAGCTGTGAACTTCACCCCAGAGGAGTGGGCCTTACTGGATCCTTCACAGAAGAGACTCTACAAAGATGTGATGAGGGAAACCTTCAGGAACCTGGCCTCTATAGGTAAGAATGAGGACATTCCTTCCCTTCTTCAAGTAGAGAACAAGTGTTTCTTGCCCATCAACATGGTTCCAGTATGTAGAATTTGGAAACAGGGGATGTTGGTAAATAAACTAGAAATGGTCATAGCTCATCATGGACTTAAAGCTAAATTTTTTCCTATCATTTCCAGTACTTTTGTATCATCTTTCTGGGTCTGCATTTTAGGGAAAACATGGGAAGATCGTGATATTGAAGATCAGTACAAAAGCCTGGAGAGAAAACAGAGGTGAGTCACACTCACAATAGAAAGCAGTGTCTGATGTAACAATTCTGTTTTGTTATGAAATTTTAAAGAGAAGCAGAGAAATAACCCTTGCTTCAAATTTAGGTATTCTTAGAAAATTTTCACCAAATATGCTTTCTGAAATGTGATGTAGAGGATCAGTTTTTGCAAAATAGTCCACTTAGAAACAGGTTTAATAAACTCTATGTAGGAATATCACTGTTTTGATAACATGAAGGGTGAAAGAAACCCTTTTGTAAAGTATTCATTATATTTAATTTCTGAGAATTGAGACAAGACAGAAAACCTAAACTTTTCCTATGAATCATAATAAATATAATAAACATAAGAAATCATTAATAATGTGCTTCTTATTTCTTACAGTGGTCATATAGCAAGGAGACTCTGTGAAAGTTTAGAGCACAGTCAACATGGAGATAAATTCAGCCTTACTCCAAATCTGAGTCTGAACAACAAAACTACAGGAGCTAAACCATGTGAAAGCAGCTCATGTGGAAAAGTCTTCCTGCATCATTCATCTCTTAAAACACACATTCGATGTCACACTGAACACAAGCTATATGACTATCAAAATTACAGAGAGAAGCCATATAAATGTAAGGAATGTGGGAAAGCCTTCCCTTTTCCCAGTGCTCTTCAAACACATGAAAGAACTCATACTGGAGAGAAACCTCATGAATGTAAAAAAAGCAGTAAAGCATTCACCTCTTGGAGTTCCTTTCAAATACTTGAAAGAACTCACACTGGAGAGAAGCCCTATGAATGTAATAAATGCAGTAAAGCATTCACTTCTTCCAGTTCTCTTCGAGAACATGAAAGAATTCATACTGGAGAGAAACCATATGAATGTAAAAAATGCAGTCAAAGATTCACTTCTTCCAGTTCTCTTCAAAGACATGAAAGAATTCATGCTGAAGAGAAACCCTATGAATGTAAAAAATGCAGTAAAGCATTCACTTTTCTCAGATATCTTCAATTACATGAAAGAATTCATGCTGGAGAGAAACCCTATGAATGTAAAAAATGCAGTAAAGCATTCACTTCTTCCACTTCCCTTCAAAGACATGCAAGTATTCATACTGGAGAGAAACCCTATGAATGTAAAAAATGCAGGAAAGCATTTGCTTTTCTCAGATATCTTCGATTACATGAAATAATTCATACTGGAGAGAAACCCTATGAATGTCAAAAATGTAGTAAAGCATTCACTTCTTCCCGTTTTCTTCGAGATCATGCAAGAACTCATTCTGGAGAGAAACCCTATGAATGTAATAAATGCAGTAAAGCATTCCCTTTTTCCAGTTCTCTTCAAAGACATGAAAGATCTCACACTGGAGAGAAACCCTATGAATGTAAAAAATGCAGTAAAGCATTCATTTCTTCCAGTTCTCTTCACGATCATGAAAGAAATCATTCTGGAGAGAAACCCTATGAATGTAATAAATGCAGTAAAGCATTCCCTTTTTCCAGTTCTCTTCGAAGACATGAAAGATCTCACACTGGAGAGAAACCCTATGAATGTAAAAAATGCAGTAAAGCATTCACTTCTTCCCATTCTGTTCAAAGACATGCAAGAATTCATACTGGAGAGAGACCCTATGAATGTAAACAATGTGGTAAAGCATTCACTTTTCTCGGATATCTTAAATTACATGAAAGAATTCATGCTGGAGAGAAACCCTATGAATGTAAAAACTGCGGTAAAGCATTTGCTTATTCCCGTTCTCTTCAAGATCATGAAAGAATTCATACTGGAGAGAAACCCTATGAATGTAAAAAATGCAGTAAAGCATTCACTTCTCTCAGATCACTTCGAAGACATGAAAGAAGTCGAAGACATGAAGGAAGTCACGTTGGAGAGAAACCCTATGAATGTCAGGAAAGTGGTTAATCCTGTATTTGTGATGCAAACTGTTGAGAATATGCAAGAATGCACACTAGAGGAAAAACCATGTAAAGGTAAAGAATGTGGGAATGCTTTTGTCATCCCAGTTCTTTCTGAAGGCATGAAAGGACTCACTTGATAAAAACCTCTTGAATGTAAACAGCATGGGAAAGACTTCATTGGCCTACATCCTTCCATGTGAAACTCCCAACCAGAAAGAAATATAAATAAAATGTAAGTAACATGGGAAACTTGATGGACATTAATTTCTGTATAATGTTCTAGAAAACTTTAACATGAAAGAGTTGTTATCAAAGTTGTAAATATATTGTGTTTACCAAGCCACTGAAAGTACAACATTGCACAGTGGGTTTCTATTAATAACTTTCAGAAATGAATATTAAGGTGAGGTAATTCTGTGTTATCCTTCATCAATACTGCTTAAAGATTATTAGGTGGTGCTTTTTTTTAAATCAGTTAATGATATTTTTTCTTGGGGCCGGCCCAGTGTTGCAGTGGTTAAGTTCACATGTTCTGCTTTGTGTGAAGTGAAGTGAACCCCAGTGACCCAGGGTTCGCCAGTTTGGATCCCAGGTGCAGACCTACTCACCGCTCATCAAGCCATGCTGAGGCGGCATCCCATGGTGAAGAGGTACAACTCTACAACAATGATACATAGCTATGTATCGGGTGGGGGAGAAAAAAAAAAAAAGAGGAATGTTGGCAACAGATGTTAGCACAGGCCAATCTTTCTTTTTTTTTTTTTTTTTTTTTTTTTTTTTTTTTTTTTTTTTTAAAGATTTTATTTATTTTATTTTTCCCCCCAAAGCCCCAGTGGATAGTTGTATGTCGTAGCTGCACATCCTTCTAGTTGCTGTATGCGGGACTCGGCCTCAGGATGAACGGAGAAGTGGTGCCTCGATGCACACCCGGGATCCGAACCCGGGCCACCAGCATCGCAGCGCGCGCACTTAACCACCAAACCACAGGGCCGGCCCATGGCCAATCTTTCTAAAAATAAAATAATCATCATCATCATCATAATATTTTCTCTTTAATTTTTTTTTTTTTTTTTTTTTTTTTTAAGATTTTATTTATTAATTTTTTCCCCCCAAAGCCCCAGTAGATAGTTGTATGTCATAGCTGCACATCCTTCTAGTTGCTGTATGTGGGACTCGGCCTCAGGATGGACGGAGAAGTGGTGCCTCGATGCGCACCCGGGATCCGAACCCGGGCCACCAGCATTGCAGCGCGCGCACTTAACCACCAAGCCACAGGGCCGGCCCTCTTTAATTTTTTATAATGTTTTAATTGTTCTTTGTTATAAGGCCATTGAAAAATGACAGTTGGTAGTTGTTGGAATTTTCTTCCTCACCATGTACTGCAGTTCCCAGATTTGCCTTATCCACTGTGTGTTTTGTACCTCTCTTAGAGAAAGCTCCTTTTTGGGGTGGTGGATATAGGAGCCTGTTTTCATTTTCCACCCTATAGAACAGTTGGAATAAAGTTTTATGAATGGCAAGTTTGTCAAAGGCTATACTTTGCTGTGAATTTCTTTTCACATTTGGTCCTTCCTTCTGACTGGTATTTGGTGAACAGACTTTGAGTTAAGTAGAGGCCTGTGATGGGGCAACAAAATATAGAATACTTGTATTGTGTTACGCCAATTTGGGTAATATTAAGAACTGGATCTTGAAGAATCCCCTCCCCTTTGTACTTCCATGTTGGAATTCACCAGTAGTGTCACTTGCATGAGATTTGGAAGGCAGAAGCAAACAAGGCATTGGTGAGATTTTGGAGCCACAGTACAAGGAGAGAGACTGTTACATGGGAGCTTCAAGGACACCATCCTTAATCCCATGTTCTGAATTCTTTGCTCTTCTAGGCAAGAGTATCTTGAAAAGCACCACCAACTGTTTGAACTTCCATTTTCTTAGAGTTGTATTTTTTCACTTATATTTCTACAAGTTTCACATCAAAGATCCATTAGAGTTAGGATTTTTCTGTAAGGCCTCTTGTGTCCATCAGGAAACTAATTCAGACTTTTGTGGTTGGGAGTATTCTCTGATTCTCCTCTTCCCTAGGTGATAAATGTATAAGGTCTAATGTGTATAGGAAACACCTTATGCTGTTAATAGTGCTAGTGAGCATGTTTCCTGATTCACTGTGACATCTGCCCTGGGGCATAAACAGAAGGACATGGGAGTTTGTTTCTCTGCTGCATTCTGCAGTGGCCACCATGACCCAATTCTTCCATGTGAGAACAGTCCCCTTTCTCATGTCAGGAAGATTGTGTGTTTTCTGTTACTGGTAGCTGAGTGTATTCCCTCAATATGTTTTCAATAATGTTTGCTTCTATGTCATTAAAACTATGTGTGTTTCCTTGTGAAATGAACACTTCTGTAGTTGTTTCCTTGATATATTTTATCAACTGTTCTAATCCAGTGTATGCTAATAAATATTATTGTGGTTTTATTTCCTCAGAATATATTAAAATTCATTTTAATTATGGATTTTCAGATATACTTTGCAATTTTCTTCATTTAATCATTATACATTATGAGTCAACTTTGCCATGTGCATACAAATTCAAGTATTTTTTTCCTCAGGCAAACTTTAATTTTTATTCTTTTATAGTTACTATTTTTGTCGTCAAACTAATTTCTAATTTATCCTGAACGCAAAATGTAAAAATCACGTTTTTTAATGCCCCTCTTGCCAGTGACCTGCAAGACTGCAGCTGTAGTCAAAGAGAGGGGTGCAGTAAATTCTAAGATTGACCACAGACCATAAAGGACTGTGAGGTATAACAGTGACAGGGTGCTCAGAAGTCCTCCTTATAAGATGTTGGCATGTGGTTGTTGATTTGATTGCTATTCAAGGAGGAAGGTTGTTTTCCCTGTTGAATGCTATGAGGAGGTAAACATAATTATATCTTCATAAGCGTTTTGTCCTTGATAAATATAATCATTCTTTTCTAGAAGGCAAAACAAGGCAGTGGAGCAAAAATTATTTTCTAAGAAGTTCCAGTCAGTCTTTTTAGCAAGAAGAAGGGAAACTTAGTCATATTTATGATTTAGAATTTTATCTTTTGCTGTTTGTACTGCTATCTTACAGAATATTTTTAGTTTTGTCTTGGTAACTCTGTACTTTTGATGAAGGAGGTTTGTGAGATTTTTCTTTTCAGCAGGATGAGACTTGGCCTTGCAATGACTGCAGGCAGCTCGTGGTCCTCTGGGACAGCTTTTGCCTTTCTTGCTTATTATCAAAAGACTGATGTATTTCCTGTGGTGTATTATACATTGTTGACCATGAAGTACCTCAGTCAAATTATATAAATTCACTTCTTAGTATACTACATAATATTTTTAATATCTCCTTTATGACTCAATGGACACCTTTGAGATTAGTTAAATTGTGAGACCATATAAACCTAGCAAGGGAGAGAGACAGGACCACTGTGCCAATCAAGCCTTTCTTTCTCAGAGACTATGCTTTTGATGCTAATGTTTCAACATCCCTCACATGCCATGTTATACCCAATTTAGCAGAAACAAGGCATGTTAGTATTTGGATATAGTGCTTGAAACAAAGAAATTCTTGCAGTCCTGGTGCTTGTATGTTTGTGGGAAAAGAGAGATGATGACAAATAGTAAAGCTTTGTTTATAAGATAGAGACAAGGGCTTTGAAGGAAAGTAAAACATAACATCCAACTAATAGGGAGGCTTAGGTGTGTACATATCTTTTCTGTGAGGGTAGGAGTGAGTGAGGGTGTCGTTTAGAGGTAATCATCTAAGGAATAATTGAGGGAAGCTGCAGAGATATTATTTTGAATAATAGCCTAATTGAGTATAAAAGGAGAATGGGAAATTTTCAACATCTTTTCATCACAGGAGTGGCTGGAAGTCTAGTTTCCATGATCCACCAAGCCCGGGAGCCCATTAAGCTGTTCACAGGTTTCATTTCCATATGCTTACACGTCCAGCACATGGTGTGGAAAAGTGGGAAACAGCAGTAACAGCTTTGAAGTTTAATACAGCAAAGGAAATTGAATATTTTCCTTTTTTTTTTAGTGTTAACTTACATATTGGATGTGTTTTGTTCAAATAGGCACCACAGGAGTGTTCTTTTGGAGTGATGGGATGCTTTTCATCTTTTGATTGCCAGTATTGTTAGACATCTGTGAAAACTCATAAATCATGTAAACTGTTTTATATATGTTTATATATGTGCTATATATATAATTATTAGAATATGAATAATATAATTGATTTCATATGCTAGGAGAATGGTAGGCTCTCCTGAACCTTGATATTTATCAGCTCTTCTTTCCAGCACTGTGGCATCCTTCTGAGGAAGATTGCAGGACTGGGCAAGAAGGACTTGGTCCTCAACAGGCCTTTCCTCTAACCCTGTCCTAATTGAAAAATAACATGCTCTAGAGCTGCACCTGCCCTCATCTCATACTCATAAGGAGGAGTGAAGTGAAAGGGCTTCCACAATCTGTCATTGAGTTTAAATCAGGTTCTGTTGACAGATCTTTAGAAATACTATGGTTCTAAAACATAAAAGTGTATCCCAAGTGGGTTCTGCCCTGGGACGTCCTCACTCATGTGCATCAGCATCACTTCTTTTCACTGCCATCCATAGGCCATTTCCAGCTGTTCATTTCCCACATCAAGCCTACCCTGTGCCTACTTACTTGGAACCATCTTTAGAAATCCACACGTGTCCCCTTCTGGAACATTTCCCTGAGGCAACAGGAGGAGCTGTGAGCTGAAAGGGGGACAGAAGCTGTGGTAGAACCCATGTCACGGGCACATGCTGTCAGCCACAGCAACCACAAACATCCCATATTTATCGGATCTGCTTGCTTCCTTATTCATACAACGCTTAGAAATTTGCTGACTTGGAGTCGGAAACAGAGGGCTCTAGATACTTTGAAATAGCTGCCCCTCCATTCAGCTGCAGCAAACATTAAAAGTAGTCTGACATCGATTCAAGAAATCATAACACCTCCCTCTAAAGGCCTATCTATCTCAAATAGTACTGTGAAAATTCACAAATATTGGATAACACACTCTTGGACAAACCATTGAGTCAAAGACAAAATCAAAAGGGAATTTACTATATCTGCTACCAAAAGGAAATTTAAGAAATAGCTCCAGGGCCGGCCCGGTGGCGCAAGTGGTTAAGTGCGCGCACTCTGCTGCGGCTGCCCCGGGGTTTGCCGGTTCAGATCCCGGGCGTGCACCGATGCACCGCTTGTTAAGCCATGCTGTGGCTGCATCCCATATAAAGTGGAGGAAGATGGGCACGGATGTTAGCCCAGGGCCAGTCTTCCTCAGCAAAAAGAGGAGGATTGGCAGATGTTAGCATAGGGCTGATCTCACAAAAAAAAAAAAAAAAAGAGCTCCAGGCAAACAAATAGGAAAAGACAGCTTAAGAAAACTTGTGGGATGCAGCATAAGGAGTAGTAAAAGGGAAAATTGTAATGAAAAACATGTATATTAAGAAAAATATATCAAATTAACAACCTAAATTTATACCTTAAGCAGCTAGAAAAGGAACAAAAGGTAGACCCAAAGTTAGCTAACATTAGGGAATAAAAAATATTAGAGCAGAAATAGAGAATAGACAAATAATAGTTTCAATCTTGAAAGAAGAAACAAAATCAACAAACCCTTAGGTAGACTAACAATGAAAAGAATAGAGAAGATTCAAGAACGTGAAATAAGAAATGAGGGAAGACATATTACAAGGGATGCCTGAAAAATAAAAAAGGATGAAAAAGGAGTATTGTGAACATTTATATGGAAAAAAATTGGATAAGTTAGAAGTAATTGATAAATTCCTAGAAACATGCAACCCGCCAAGAAAGAATTAAACATTAGGAAGCTTGAGCATACCAACACCAAATAACAACACATTTAAAGACTTAATACCGATCCTTGTTATTAAACTCTTCCAAAAACTGAAAGTAGCAGAAATACTTCCAAATTCATTTTGTGAGGCTAGCATCTCCCTGATGTCAAGCCAGACAAAGACACTGGAAGAAAAGAAAACTGTAAGCCAATATCTCTGTGTCAACTTGGCTCAACCATAGTGCCCAGATGTGAGTTCAAACATTCATTCTGGATGTAACTGTGCAGGTGTCTTTTTTTTCATGAGATTACCATTTCAGTGGGTGGAGTTTGAGTAGATCAGTCACCCCCATGTGGATGCACCTCATCCAATCAATTCTAGAGCATTCAAGGGTCTTGGACTTGGAGCAAGTCCAATAGACTTGGACTATTAAAGACCAGTCTGATAGAACGTAGACTGGCCTCCCTGAACAGGAATGAATTCTGCCAGTAAACTGTATTTGTACTTGAGCTACAATTCTTCCTCTGGGTACCTGACTTGCTCATCTAGACTACTGATTTTGGACTGAACCAAGTCTTTATATTCACACAAGTCACTTCCTTAAAACAGGAACAGAAAAGAAAAAATAATATATGTGTATAAACACACACACACATACACATGATATTGGTTCTGTTTCCCTGGTGAACATTAACTCCATGTTTTATGCTTAATATTTTATAAATTGAAGGCGTGATTCATTTTAAATGGGAATCCATTTTGTTTGTGTAATTCTTTAAACAATAATTTTTATGAAGTGTTTGTTACCTTTTTGCAAACCATAAAATATAAATTTTCTCTTTTGTTCACATATAAAATAACAAGTGATATTAGAGCTTCTTCCATCATATTTCAAACTGGTGAGTATTGAGTGGAATGGGCTTCTTCCTAAATGTATTAGGGTGGCATAAGAGTGAGAGAAGCACTGCTGAACTATTCCCCAATAAAACTGGTGAAAATTATTTTAATAAACATTTAAAGCTTCTGGAAATGGTCCTAAAGGCAAAGAGGAAATGATGAACATTTATTTAAGAAAATCTATGACGTTTTGTAAGAATCTTGAGAGTCTGTGATATTGGAACCAAGAGCACTGCCTCCCCAGCCCCTCTCAGGTGACACTGGTGAAGACCCCACTCCAGACTCCTGCAGTCCAGAACACATGGCATCCTGTCACCCCAGCTCGCACTAACAGGGCTATCTTCTTGAGAAGAACAGGACATCAACATCTCAAACCTTGTGCCCGGGTACCTGTTGCTGAGTGTAAATAAGTACTGGGAGAGTGTGCTTGAAAAGTGGGGACTCCATTGTTTCAGTCCCTACACATGGAACCGAGGTGATGCCTTGGAGTGGTGTGCTGACAGTACTTGGCCACTCATCACACTTGTTCCATCTCATGAGGTGAATGTAACATAAGTCATTTGTGAGGGACCAGGAGACACAATTGAGAGGACCTCTGACTGCTGTCTCTTTAGTGCACTGAGCCCTCAGCTCCTACAATGAGATTGCCACTCGGAGAGAAGCTTCTCATTGTCCGCAAAAGAGCTTCAGGATCCTGGCATAGAGATTTTGTGTGAAGATGGCTGTGAAGTGAACCATAGTACACAAAGTTCTTAATCACTTTCCAAAGAATTAACTTGGTTGGCGCAAGATCATGAGCTGTTCCAGTCAAAGGACACTCAAGAAATTGGTGAAAGGCAATTAAGAATAGATTCATATATTTATTGAAGATACAGCCTAGAGTGTAAGGCAAGTATTTTTCTGGAAAAAAAAAAAAAGACGTGGAATTACTGCTGAGAGGAGGCTAACATGGCTCAGAACAAATATCACCCACTGACTTCAGAGACTATTTCTACAAAAGAGCCAGAATTTTATTGAATTGATTGGTAGAGCAAGTTGTGCCCCAGGACATTGGTGAAGGCAATAGAGCAATCAGCGAGCAATTAATTGAATGTAATCAATGGCTGTGGTTCATGAGGAGAAAAAGGTCCCTCCCAATATCTCCGTCCAGGAGATATTTGGGAAAGCCCAGGAGAATGGGCTTTCCCAAAGCTATGTCTGATTCTAGAAGGGATGTCAGAGGTTTCACTCTGTGTGGGGACATAGATTTAAATCCAGGCAGTCACTGAACAAATAAATAGGCCAATTACAGTAAAAACTCCCAGAAGGAAGGGGATGAGTATCTGGAGTTACTACAATATATTACCTACAATGTCTGATTTGCAAGAAAATTAAAAGAGATCCAAACATGCAAGAAAGTAGGAACCATACACTGGGAGAACACAGCAGTTGAAAAAATGACCAAAGTCTTCCAAGGAAACCCCAGTAAAATTAACACAGGTGATGTCTCAGCAGAAAGAAGTGAGGTCAGAAGGCAGAAGGATAATATATGCAAACAAGCAAAAATCCTGTCAGCCAACAATCCTATATTCACCAAAATTACTTTGTAAACAATGAACGTAAAATAAAGACCTTCCCAGATAAACAAAACTGAGAGCATATATCGACAGCCAACTGCCATGCAAGAATGGCTGGAGGAGATCTTCAGGCTGAAAGCAAGTGACCCCAGGTGGTAATTCATCTCAGTATAAAGAAATTAAACACCAGTATAGGGCCGGCCCTGTGGCTTGGCGGTTAAGTGCGCGCCCTCCGATGCTGGTGGCCTGGGTTTGGATCCCGGGCGTGCACCGCTTCTCTGGCCATGCTGGGGCCGCGTCCCACGTACAGCGGCTGGAGGGTTGTGCAGCTATGACATAAAACCATCTACTGGGGCTTTGGGGGGGAAAAATAAATAAATAATCTTAAAAAAAAAAAAACCAATATAAGTAATTATGTAATTATGAAAAACAGAATCAGTACCTGTTTTCTCCTTCTCTTAACTGATATCAAGGGAATTATATAAAATACTATGTATGTAAAGTGCTGTTGGGACTATAATATATAGAAATGTAATATATGTGTAATATGTTTGCCATCAAATGCAGAAAAGACGTGGTGGGACCAAGCTGTATTGAGCTAAGGGAATGACTACAGATGGTAAAGAAATGACTGTGAAAATATATTATTGGGTTACATCATTAATAGATATAATGTGCCTAACAATACCACACAAATGGCAAAAGGGAATAGAGCAATATATGAGTAAGGTTTCCCAGTATCACTGGGATCAAGGTTGTATAAATCTGAAGTTCATTCCTGTAAATTAAGAAGTATATGTTAAACTGTAGAGCAACCCCCAAAGCAACATCAAAAATATAGTGAAAAACATTTAAATATTAAAATGTTACATTAGAAAATATTCACTTAATGAAATAGACAGCTATAAAGTGTAGAGAAAGTAAAAAGACCATGAGAATCATAGAAAGCAAAAAGTAAACTGACAGATGTAAGTATGTCAATAGTACTAAATGTGAATGGATTACATTATCCAAACAGGAGGAAGAGATCATCACTTCAAATGTAAAAATACTTAAAATCATGATTTAAATAATTGCCATGTACAGGAAGCACACTTCAGATTCAAAAATACAAATGGATTGAAGATAAAAGCACAGGAAAGAAACATCTGTAAACAGCACCCACAAGGTAGCTGGAGCGCTAATACAAATATCTGGCCAAATAGACTTGAAAACATAAAATATCACCGGAGATGTTCAGAAGCATTATATCATGCAGAAAGCATCAAATTTGTGGGCTGCATCTCAAACCCAACACAGAAAAAGACTTATAGCCATCAATCCCTATACCCCCAAAGAAGAGAGATCTCAAATCAATAATCTAACCTTTCACCTAAACAGACTCGAAAAGACGAGGTACCAAACCCATAGCAACGAGGAAAGGAGATAATAAGAGTAGAGCAGAAACTATGAAATGAGGAAGAGAAAAACCACAGAGAAAATCAATGAAACCAAAAGTGGGTTCTAAGAAACGATTAACAAAATTGACAAATCTACACCTAGATTAATCTAGAGAAAAAGAAAGAAGATTCAAATTAATACAGTCAAGACAAAAGGGGTATATTGCTGCTGACATTACAGAAATAAAAAGAATTATAAAAGAATTCAACAAACAATTGTATGGCAACAAATTAGATAAATCAGATGAAATGGATAAATTGCTCAAGAGACAAACTACTGACACTAATTCTAGAATAAATGGAAATCTGAATAGAACTATAATAAGTGAAGTAGTTTAATCAATAAATGAAAAATACTCTAAGTAAGCCTAGGCCCAAATGGCTTCAACTCAGAATTCTCCAAAACACTTAAAGATTGTTACATATTCTTCACAAGCCCTTCTAAATAATAGATTGGAGACAACAATTCACACTCATTTTGTGAGGCCAATACTACTCTGATACTAAAACGAAGTGTATTGCCAAAAAACTACACCTCTGTTTCTTTTGTGAGTATGAATGCAAAAAACCTCAACAAATACTAGCAAGCCTAATCCAGCAACATAAAAAAGAATTATACACCATGACCAAGTGGGTATGATTCCAGGGTGAGAGTTTGGGTTAAAATATCACAATCTATTAATGTGATAAAGGATATTAAAAATCAAAAATGGCAAAATCATTTCAATAGAATCAAGGTAAATTGACAAAATCAGTACTCTTTCCGATTTAAAAGATTCAGCATAAAAAGAATGGGGTTTTATATGGAAAACCCACAGCTAGTATTATATTTAATGATGAGAGACTGGAATTCTTTCCCCTCAAGATAAGGAACCAAATTAGGATGTCTGCTTTTGCCACTTCTATTCCAGAATGTACTGGAGATTTTAGCCAGAACCAGTAGGCAAGAAAAGAAGTAAAATGCATGCAGGTTGGTTGGGAAGATGGAAAATTCTCTCTACCTCCAGATGAGGTATCTTGTGTAGGGGTTCAGATTATGTCACCTCAAAATGTGGCACATCGGAATATTGATTATTTTGAATTAAAGGTACTTGATAAACAGCCACTAGAAGAAAGACACTCTGGCCCTCCTTTGTCCCCTTTAAAGCAGGAGATGCATTTCCTATGTGAACAACACGCTACTTTAACCAGGAGGGCAGAAGGCAACCTTATCATCAGAGACAAGGAATTTAGAGCTGAGAAGCCTGGATAAAAAAGCCTTGTTATTTCTTCATTGTTTATTCCCCCTAGCCCAAACCCCTCTGCCTTGTCAATTCTTCCCCAATTTATTGTCTCTTTGTCTAAAAGGCATGAAATCTTCCTGCTCTGGTTACTTCTTTGAGTCTCACCTTTTTGGGGGCTCTCATACATAGGAATTATATTTGTTCTTCTTCTATTAATCTGTTTTATGTCACTTTATTAGACCAGCCAAAGAACCTAGAAGGGAAGAAGGGAAAAGTTTTCCACCCCTACACTTGCATACAGAAAACTCTGAGAAGTCCACCAAAAAACTATTAGAACTGATAATTGAATTCTGCATTGTTGTAGGATACAAGATCAAAATAAAAAATGAATTGTATTTCTATATACTTGCAATGAACAATCTGATAACGAAATTAACAAAATAAATGCATTTACAATAGCATTGAAAGGAATAAGATACTTAGGAATATATTTAACACAAAAATTACAAAACAAATACTATGAAAACTACCAACATTATCAAAAGAAATTAATACAGGTATTAGTAAATGGGAAAATGTACCAAATTCCTGGATCAGAAGACTTACCATTGAAATGTCACATCTCCCCAAAATGATCTGAAGAGTCAACACAACACATAATCCCAGCTGATTTCTTTATCAAAATTGGGAAGTTGGTTCCTAAATTTATATGGTATTGCAGGGAAACAGAATAGCCAAACCATTTAATTTTTTGCTGAGGAAGATTCACCTGGAGTTAACATCTGTTGCCTGTCATCCTCTCTTTTTTCATGTGAGGCGTTGCCACAGCATGGCCACTGACAGATGAGTGGTATGGGTCCACACCCGGGAGCTTGACCTGGACCACCTAAGCAGAGTGCACTGAACTTAACCACTAGGCCACCAGGGCTGGCCTTAGCCAAACCATTCTTGATAAAGAAAAACAAACTGGTTGAACTAATATTTCCTGATATCAGTGATCGTCAAGGTAGTGTGGTATTGACACGAGGTTAGACATACAGAGCTGTGGAATAGATTATGATTTGAGAAATAAACCCACACATCTATGGTCAACCGATTTTTTTTCAAAAGTGCCAGGAATGGGGAAAGAATATTCTTTTCATAAATTGGTGGTGGACCAAGTGGATGGCCATATGAAAAGAAAGAGGTTGTACACGTAGATCACACCACATACAGTAATTTACCCAGAAGAATCAAAGACCTAAACATAAGTATAAAACTATAACAATTAGATAAAATATAGGAAAAAGTTCCTGACTTTGAATTTGGCAAAGAATTGTTAGATATAACACTAAGAGCAAAACTGAGGGGGAAAAGGTGGTTTAATGACTTTTGTGCTTCAAAAGACACCATCAAGGGCCGGCCCCGTGGCTTGGTGGTTAAGTGAGCGCGCTCCACTGCTGGCGACCCGGATTCGGATCCCGGGCTCGCACCGACGCGCTGCTTCTCTGGCCATGCTGAGGCCGCGTCCCACATACAGCAACTAGAAGGATGTGCAGCTATGACACACAACTATCTACTGGGGCTTTGGGGGGAAAAAATAAATAAATAAAATCTTTAAAAAAAAAAAAAAAAGACACCATCAAGAACGTGAAAACAGTTTTTGGAATGCGTGCACTATTGCGGGGAATATATAATCATGTTCATGGTATGAAAAACAACATAGCAGTTCCTCAAAGAATTAAGAACTGAGTTACCATCTGATCTGGCAATTTTATTTCTGGGTAAAGACCAAAAAGAATTGAAAGCAGAGACTCAAACACGTATATGTCCATTCCTGTTCACATCAGCGTTATCCATGGTAGCCAAAAGGTGGAAGTAACCCAAGTGTCCTTCAACAGTTGAATGGATCAAAATTCTGCCAGTGGCTTTTAATATCTCCGTGGTCCAGGCAGTGCCCAGGATTTTCCCTAAAGACTGATGCCTAGGCATCATGGGGTCAATTTTGAAGAGAAAAACAACAATTTTGAGTTATTGCCTAAAAATTTTAGAGTATGACAACCCTGCTCACACCCAAAGTCTGGACATTTAGATAAGGACCTGAGCTTAGGCTTCTTGCCATAAGTCCTGCTTTGCTTTTCCTGGGCCACCTTTTAAAGATTTTATTTATTTATTTATTCTCCCCCCAAAGCCCCAGTAGATAGTTGTATGTCATAGCTGCACATCCTTCTAGTTGCTGTATGTGGGACGCGGCCTCAGCGTGGCTGGAGAAGCGGTGCGTCGGTGCGCGCCCGGGATCCGAACCCGGGCCGCCAGCAGCGGAGCGCGCGCACTTAACCGCCAAGCCACGGGGCCGACCCTGGGCCACCTTTTAAAATAACCATTTAGAGTTGAGCTGGTGAAAAATTAGTGACCTCCACCCCAACCACCTTGTAAATTTTGGGTGCTAGTTATCCAGTTCTCTGTCTCCTGTGGCTCGTGACCTGGGACAGAGGACTGCCCTTCTCCTGGCTCATTGTACCCTTGCCCCATTTCTACAATCCATAAGTAGCAAATCTTGTGACTTTATGTGGGTGTATTGTGTAGGGTCTTCAGCAAAAGACCCCATGGTTTTCACCTCCCCAAATTGGGAGCTCAGATGATGAGGGAACAACGTGCTGACCCCATGTGGGTGGCGCATCCCTCCCTATTCAGCAGGTCATGATCTGACTACCCTGAATTTAATAAACCAGCTACAGCTTCTCAACGTTATTACACAGTGCACTCTGTTAAAGTGTACAATTCAATGGTTCACTATATTCACAAATAAAGTTAAGTATTTGATGAAAATGATGGATGAGATTATGCAATCCTTGTACCTGTTGGACCATCTTTTGTAAATTTCTCTCAATTTGTCCAGAATTTTCAATATATGTGGAGCAGGTCGTGCCCTTTATAGAACATGCCGCTCCTTCCTTGGCCAATAAGTAATCTAAAGCTAAACGGTTATGCAAAACCATCTGCAGTAAAGAATCCTGTTGCTGTTGCATTAATTCCAGCTTTGGTGTAATAGCCCAGTGTGTTCAGCCAGGTAGCTGACAGGCTTGTATGTGCTTTAATAATGTGTCGTTGTGAGCCCAGTGAGGCACCTAGCCCCGTACGGGTGAGGGATAGCAGCAGACCTACTCCCAACACAATGAGGATGAATACTGCATGCTTCTGATGTGAGGGGGCAGAAAGAAAGACGAATTGGGGGTCCTGTTCAGTGTTTTGTAAGGGTAGACCCAGGGAGACTGTCAAAAGGTCAGAAATAACAGAAGTACAACCAATGAGTCACTGAAGTAGTAATTAATAAATGTTGATCGTGCACACAGCAAAGACAGTTTCCAAACTGGGAGCACTCAAATCAAAACATGGAAGGAGGCCCAGGTGCACATTGTTATAAAGCAACTTATAGAGAGAGAAAGAAGTGACTGTTTATTCTTCCCAGGGATTGGTCATAATATTAGAATTTTCTTGAATGGTAAAGAATTGGTGGGTGGTTATCTACCATCAACCTTGGGAAACAGTTTAAGTTTTCTTATGATATTCAGAGGAATGGGCAAGAAATGACCCAGGTCAAGTTAGTTTTGCAAAATAAGCTAAGTTAAGCTTTACTTCTCTGACTAAACTGGTTTTATCTGCTCAGGGAATTTTCAAGGTTAGTCTTGGTTTTTTATTTTAACAAGACTAAAGTAAATTGGTATGCACAGATGGGACTCCCTGGGGGCCGAGCAGGAGGCAAATGCATAGGAGGTGGAGGGAAGGAGAAGTGCACACGTGGAGAACATGTATGTGTGATGGACCCAGGACGCTGGACCCACATTGGACACCAACTGCTTGATTGGGGAAGATGAAGGAGAGGGGGGTTCCGCCAGAGGGCTGGGCCTCGATTCCCAAGACCATGGGGATTGTGCTCCTGGGGAGGAGGTGTAGGTCATATTCATCCATGTGGTGTGTGTCCTGGGCCAATATGGGGGATTATAAAGGCACTTGTGGCCTCCTGCCAGGTGCCATATATTGCATTGCACAGCGTCCTGCTGGCTGCAGTTGAGAGCCATAGAGAGCAGCTGGGCACGCCACAGGGAGCATGGGGTGATTTTTTTGGGTAAACGGGGCAGGGTCAATAAATCATCAAAGTGAGCCACTAACTTTGGAAAAAGCCGTTGTTGAGCCTGGTAGCAATTACGGTGGCCCCCAAAATGAGCTCTGATTTCTGCCCATTGTATAAAAATATATAGACTATTGGAGGGCTTGAATGGGAGGACTGTGAATCCTTGAATGCTGACCACAGAGAGAGGCCCTTTTAACTGTTGTAGGGAGGTGACACTGCAGATATGGTCCTGGAGGGTGTAGGGGGGATGCTCTGGTGGTGGTAGCATCTGAAGCCAGGGAGGGGTTCAGACATTAAGTTCACTGACTCCCACTAGGACTCATAAGGTGGGCAAATGTACAGGGTGCGGTGAGGGCAAGCAACTGAGTGAAGTGTTTAAAGGAGTACAGTTGTGAGACTTGACACATGTCTTGGCCTTTCAAAGCTCAAATGTGGGGGCCGGCCCCGTGGCTTAGCGGTTAAGTGCTCGCACTCCAATGCTGGCGGCCCGGGTCCCGGGCGCGCACCGACGCACCACTTCTCCGGCAATGCTGAGGCTGCGTCCCATATGCAGCAACTAGAAGGATGTGCAACTATGGCAGACAACTATCTACTGGGGCTTTGGGGGAAAAATAAATAAATAAATAAAATTAAAAAAAAAAAGCTCAAATTTGTAGAGGAGGGCAGCAAGGCAGGCAGAGTACCACCTCACCATTGAGCAGTAAGCGTTGTGGTAAGCAGGAGGCCTTTGGGGTAAACATATAGTTAATTCTGCAAAACACCACTCATTGGGTCATCAGCAGGGAATTTAGATAAACAAGCATTCCGTTCAGCAACCAAGTCCCAGGGAGTGCTTGCCATCATCAGCCACCATGTCTTCCTTGGTGTTGTCTCTGCTACAGTACAAAATTGCTTATGCAGCATTCAGGGTGGAGCTGTGTCCCACCATGTCATGTGCTGGGGACTGTCATCTCCAGCGTTGTTGCAGGTAAAGGCGGCCAACCCAGAGAGGGATAGCTCTCCCAAGTAGCCACCCAGGAGGGGAACTGAGGGGCCAAGGGACCTAACAGAGATGTATAGATTTGGGATACCCGGATTAAGGTTTGCTTGCACCATCAGGAGCACCTACTGGTATAAAAACTTCTCAGTAAACTTTGAGGGTCCTCAGTGGTTTGCCTTGCAGATGATTGGGCTGTGCTCTCCTCTGAGGCATAGGAGCTCTCCATCCATAAATAGTAAAAGTTGGAGGCATATATGTAGCCTTGGTTTAAGGAAAATTTAGTTAAATGCTCCCAACAATTTATTGTTTGGACCTTTGTTACCAGAGAAGGTATATATTGGTTGAACTCCATAATCCTATCAGCTATTAGGGTTAAAATTTGAGTATGTAATGGCCAGTGCCCAGAGGTCAGGATATTGTTGACCACTCGTGCAGGGTTGGTGGCCTTTAAGCATTTGTGCCATTGGTCCCATTTTAGAGGGTTTGAATTCCCCAGCTAGTATCCATACCTGGTGGTATTTGCATAATTGTATTAGAAATATATAAAGACCTGTTATAACCTAATAATAAAAAGTTAAATAACTCAATTTAAAAATGGCAAAAGACACGCATACATATTTTTCCAAGACAGATAGACAATTGGCCAAGAGCATAGGAAAATATGCTGGACACCATTAGTCATAAACGAAATGCAAATCAAGACCTCAGTGAGAGACCACTTCACAATCACTAGGATGGCTAGAATCAAAAAATGAGATAATATCAAATCTTGTTGAGGATACATGGAGAAATTTCAACCCTCAGACATGGGTGGTATGAATATAGAATGGTGCATCCACTCTGGAAAACAGTCTGGGAGTTCTTCAAAAATTAAACCTAGAATTACCACATGCTCCATTATTTCCTTCCTAAGTATATGCCCAAGAAAAATGAAAACACGTGTTGCAACTAAACTAGTACATGAATTTTATAGTAATGATATTTCTAGGTGCCGATTGGTGGAAACAATCCAAATATCCATGAATGGATGAATAGATAAACTCATGTTTTATCCATCCAATGGAATATTATTTGGCCATAATAATGAATGAAGTGTTGATACATGGTCCAACATGGATGTACCTTGAAAAGTGTTATGCTAAGTTACTGAAGTCAATCCCAAAGACCTTGTATTTAATTATTCCATTCATTGGAAAGGCCCAAATAGGGAGATCTATGGAAACAGAAAGGAGATTTGTGGTTGTCTATGCCTGGGAATTGGAGGAGGAAGATGAGAAGATTGGGAGTGATAGCTAAAGGGCAGAAGAGTTTCCTTTTGAGATGACAAAAATGTAGAAAAAATGACTGTGGTGAGCCAGCCTTGATGGCTTAGTGGTTAAAGTTTGGCACACTCTGCTTTGGTGGCCTGGGTTCAGTTTCCGGGCACAGAACCACACCACTCGTCTTCCAGTAGCCATGCTGTGGTGGTGGTTCACATAGAATAACTAGAAGGACTTACAACTAGTATATACAGCTTTGTACTGGGGCTTTGGCAAGAAAAAAAGAGAGGAAGATTGGCAACAGATGTTGGCTAAGGGTGACTCCTTCCCAGCAGAAAAAAAAATGGACTGCAGTGATGATTTCACATTTTTACAAATACATTTTAAACCATTGAGGGCCGGCCCCATGGCTTAGTGGTTAAGTGCGTGCGCTCCGATGCTGGCGGCCCAGGTTCGGATCTGGGGCGCGCACCGACGCACGGCTTCTCAGGCCATGCTGAGGCCGCGTTCCACATACAATAACTAGAAGGATGTGCAGCTATGACATACAACTATGTACTGGGGCTTTGGGGGGAAATAAAATAAATAAATAAAATAAAATAAAAAACCATTGAAATCTACAGTTTAATGAGGTGCACTGTAGAGTATGTGAATTACATCTCAATAAAGCTATTCAAATAAAGAAATGCCTTAAGAGTTTTGTAATGCAAAAGATTTTTGCGCTCCAGCCTTTTAAGCTTATGAGTTTGCAGGTTAATCAATACATCCATCACCTCACAATGTTATCATGAGCGTGTGTGTGTGGTGAGAATGCTTAAGATCTACTCTCTTAACAAATTGCAATTATACAATATATGTATAATAAATGATCATGTTCTAATTTTAAAATAAATTTTATTAGTCAATTCAATAAAACTGGTGGGAAATTGTTCACAAATGCATCCCTACTTTACACAATGATTTATTGTTTTTCTTGTATCAGTGAAAATAGGAATTCAATTAACTTGGGGATATTTTTCACATCTCTGTAGAGTTTCTTCTGGGATGGATCCAGCAGAGCCCACTCCTCCATGGTGAACTTCACGGTCCCATCCTCAAAGCCCACTGAGTCCTAAAACATGACACATATGTATATAGGAGGACGGGTAAGATGGACAAGCACCGGGGATTTATATTCAGTTCATAAGAAGTTCACACATGACTCCACGGTCTCCTAACATTTATTCTATGACTTGGTCATCAGAAGTGTTCCTCTGGCCACACTCACTTCCTCATAAATTGAGCATCGTCATGAAAACATGGAATCTATTGGTACGTTTTCATTGTGATCCCTTCAAGTTTTCATTGCTCTCTAATGTCAGGGTACAGAACACTCAGAGAAATGCTGTACAAATGAAATAAATGCTTCTATTTTAGCAGATCAGTTCCTTATGAGTAGACTCTTTCATCTCCTTCTTTAATACCATCATATGATGCAGCGCCCCCCGAAGGACAGCATCATATCTGCGTGTTTTGTGTGTGTGTGTGAGGAAGACTAGCCCTGAGCTAACATCCGATGCCAATCCTCCTCTTTTTGCTGAGGAAGACTGGCCCTGGGCTAACATCCATGCCCATCTTCCTCTACTTTATATGGGACACCGCCACAGCATGGCTTGACAAGGGGTGCATCGGTCCGTGCGCAGGATCTGAAACTGCAAACCCCGGGCCACTGAAGCAGAGTGTGTGAACTTAACCACTACACCACCGGGCCAGCCCCCTCTGCATGAAGTTTTAATGAAAATTCCTGTGAAGGAGTGGAAGCTCTTTATGCTGTAACTATCACCAAATATGATGGTCCAGGAGGCCTATGGAATCCAACTTGTATCAAGATCCTACTGGCCATGTTGTCCTGAAGTACTCCAGGCCATGTCAGATCCAGCTGGCTGAATGAAAATATTCTTGTGGAGGAGTGAGTTATGATTTCTTTGTATAATATTTATGACAGACTCAATTTTCTCTTCTCTTCTCTGTCTCATTTCATGGAGCTAGGAAATTATTCAGTTAGAGCTCAGGCTTGAGGAAAACGGTATGACAACTTAGACCTCCACAAATCCCTATACTCATGAGCCTCAGGGTTACTTCCCACCAATGTTTAGGACACACGGGCATGCGTACTGGAATGCTAAGATCCCGGAAGAGCTCTTTCTGGCAGAATCATAGAACTGTATCCTGGACCACAATGACCTTGAAGAACAGGTTAACAGTTGGAATTTGCAAGGGCCTTCATTAAAATCCACAATGATGTCATGGTGAGTTTACACATGATTACAAAATACATAAAGCTCAATGGTGCTTTCCTCCAAAAAAACCCCACAAAATCCCCTTTCTCTAATTTCAGCAGCAAGTGATACTCTACCAACCACTCTAGAGGCTCACCCCCAACTTCTCTCATTTCTGAGTTCCCATGTGGGGCACAGCAGCTTGACAGCCCATCCCAGGATAGGAATACCTCAGTGACATAATTCCCCTAAATGCTGGTTCCTGAAAGAGATCAGTAACCCACTGATGCCCATGTGCAGGGAACTGAGAAAAGGCTCCCACCAGCAATTCTGATGGTACAATTGACTTACTCATTAGAGAAACAGCAAAATAGGAACAGCTCTCTTGTTGTGGGTCCAGGAAGTAGGATGAGCTGCCTGGGTCAGCCCTCATTACTCTTTCTACATCAGATCTCTAGTGCTTGCTCATAACAAGCCCTACTACCTGGTGTGCAGAAGAGTGAACATTAACAGGCTGGAGAATCCTTGTCCTTAGAAATGTTTGCTCACAAAGTTTGTCCTTCAGTGGTATCTGGGAAATGGGATTTTGGAAGTGACCCCACCAGCTTTATAGATAAGAGTGCCTCAGTGTGCCTAAAGTGCTTATGAAAACAATATGGTATATAGGAAACTCCTGTTTTCCTTTTGAGAGTCTGTAATTTTCTTCCATGTTTGGCAGATGATGTCTTTATAACCAGCCCCCAAAAACCACTGTGGGCACTGAGTCTCTACTGAGTTTCCCTGGTGGACAATAATTCACATGAGTACTCACAGCTTGTTACTTGGAGAACTGAGCCCAGCCTATGTGATTACACTGAGACACCATTTGGAAGCTTGCTCCTGGTTCCCTCCAGACCAAATTTCATTCAGTACTAACCAAGGCTAATAAAGGATATTTAATGATCCTCATGGGAAAAAAGTAAAATTTTATTGGGATCTATCAAAGCAGAATGTAAGAAGTGAAGAGATGGCAAGTATTCTTAGGTAGAATTCAGAGTCACCCAGATGTCACCTCTCCCAAATGATATCTTTATAACATTCCATGTATCCCCAAAACAGACTTTCTAGGAGTCAACAGAAACTACTTCTCAACATCTTATAAAAGGAACAAATGTCAAAAAGTGAACAAAGTCTTCTGAAGAACAAAGTCCTGGTCTACCTAACATCCATCAAGAATTTTTAAGCTATAGTGTTCCACATGACACAGTAGTAGCAGAGAGAAAAACAGACGAAGGGAAAGGAAAAGCGTCTTCTGTGGGTTGGGATTTAATATGGAAAGTTGGTCAAGGGCAGAGGGGGCATTGTAGAGCAGTGGCAAATGTCATGACACTAACACCCGGGGCAGGGACAAACTGTCATCTAAGTGGGAAATGCCCTGTATTCCCCTCTACTCCGTGGACAATAGCCAGTTCATTGTAGATTTAAATGTGAAAGATAAAACTGGGCCACCTTTGGAAGTCATAGGTCAATGATTTTTGACACAATAATGGGGAGAATATTCTCATATAAGAAAAAGAGTAAACCATAAAGTCAGAGACTGACAAATTCAAATATATTAAAATTAAGATTCTTAAAAGATAAACCTAAAGGGAAAGAAGAATATCAGCAACACATGCAACATGAGAGAGTTAGTTTCCAGAGTAAAAATGAACAGACACCTAGTTTAACAAGGGGGAAAGCAAAACATATTTAACAGAAGATGGAAGATCATACAGTTGGCCTTGTCTATCTGCAGGTTTGGATTTGCACTTGGTTGATTCTGTGGTTGTGAAACCTGCAGATACGAAGGGCCAACTGTATATGAGGGAACATCCATCTCCTTGGCAATAAGGTCAACAAAAAATAAAATATTCAGTGGATCCCATTTCACAGTGATTAGAACGAAAATTTGTCAATTATCTATAATCCCACGATGAATACCGTTGTGAATAAGTCAATACATGATGCATGAATGGAGGAAAGGTCATGTCATAAACCCCACTGCTGTTTCCTGTAAATTTGAACTTGATGACTATCCACAGCCCAGCTATTTTCAACAATGTGGACAGAATTTACTGTGTATTTGCACTTGGAGACTCATACAACGTTGGCGTGTACTAATATCGGATGATCTCTAGGATTTATTGACAGAACTGTCAAGTAAGGAATACTGCAAAATATGCAGCATGTTACCCATTCTATAAGTGTTATGTCACCTTGCAGAGGCAGGTGGACCCCCACCCGAGACCTGGTTCAGGTGTCTACACTGATGACAACACACATGCCTAGAGGGTGTGAGAGGGTCTATTACTTCCATAATGACACTGTCAGGGGAGGGCAGGGCAGGCCTCTCAGGCAGGTGGGAAATGCCTTGAGAGAGCAAGGAGAGGAGGCTGGCCTGGGTTCTTATTGAGGTGAGGGGGTGGGCTAGGCTGAGAGTTCAGGCACAGGGGCAGGGCCTTCTGTGGATTGAATCATTTGTGGGAACTAAAGGAACGAGCACCCAGGCTTTCTCATCATCATGTGCAGATGTGGGCACAGGGAATGAAGGGGGATGAAAGTTTAAAGCTGTCAGCAGTCAAACATCAAAAAAGGAGTCAGACTTCTGGTCTCTGGTCTGGCATGTAAGGAGCTTAGAAGCCAGCTTCCAGTCCTCAGAAGAGAACAGCCAAGAAACTTAAAATCAGTTCTTCCATCAGAAAAATGAGGTCACGGGGTAAACTGCTGTCCCCAAAATTAGAAAGAGAGACCAAAAAGTAGCTATTTTAAAATATGCTCAGAATATTCTGTTCTTAACAAGGCATGTCCTCAAAACAATCTATTTCACAAGAGCATAACTGACTGGGCTTTTCCCAGAGCCTAACTGACTTAGGGGAGGGAAGGAGCCAATTTGAGTCTCTTCTAGTCTTTTCTGCTCTCAAAGGTGGGACACTTGTGAGGATGAAAGGGTATTTTTCCCCCTTCAGACACCAACTATGTGGTATCTGTTCCAATGCCCCTTCTCCAACTCTATGTCACCAAATAGAATTGAATTGACCTGTTAGACATCTAACACTAACTATGCAGAGTTTGCATCAGACTCCACAGGTTAAGAGCGCCGTCCCACACACTGACCCTACTTCAGATGCCATCCACAAATGGGGTGGCTGGGCTACTGACATTCTACTCAGCCATCTACAAATTCACAGATTCCCTTGACACCCCATCAGGCTTGGTAATTTACTGAAAAGATTCTGAGAACTTAGCAAAGCACTTTACTTATTATTATTGGTTTATATAAAGGATACCCCTCAGGAACAGACAAAAGGCAGACATGCACAGGGCAAAGTAGGGGGGTGGTATGGATGAGGGGAGTGGAGGTGATTGGGGCTACAGAGATTCCACATCCTCTCTGGACAATCCACCCTCCAGCACCTGGGTGTGCTTGGTCACCAACCTAGACACTCTGTGAATTCTGTATTTAAGGGTTCTGATGGAGGTTTCAGTACATGGGCAGAATTTATTAAATCATTGGCCATTGGTGATTAAGTCAGTCTCCACCCCGTCTCCTCTCCACAGAGGCTGGGAGCTGGGGCTGTAACTTCCAAAGCTCTAATCAAGGCTTGGTGTTTCTGGTATCTAGCCCCTATCCTGAAGCCATCTAGGAGCTGGCCAGGAGTTGCCTCATTAAAACGAGACACTCTATCACCCTTATCACTCAAGTAATTCCAAGGGCTTCAGCTGGTTTTTGGTAGGAACTGAGGACAAAGGTCAAATATCTTTCTTATTATATCACAGAAGGTCAAGTCCAGGGACACAGGCTCATGAAAAGATTGAGACCCATCACTGGACTAGAGAATGCTTCCCTTTGCCCACACCTACCTCTACATGAAGTGGGCTCTTGTTTAATGTTAGTGGACTACACTGAAAAAACTACATGCTTTCTGGTAACCTCAGGAGGAAGGCACGGATGTCACCTCTCTCCATTCCTAGTCAACCCTTTATGAAATCTTAGCTAATGCAATTAGACACACACACAAAAATAAGGGAAATACAGATTGGGAAGCAAGAGATAAAAATATCTTTGTGGCTTATGACAAGATTGTTTATGGAGAAAGTCTCAAAGAATTCCCAATAACAAAGAAAACCCCTTCAACTGATAAGAAGTAGAGAAAGGTTGAAGGATAGAAAAATGTTATACAGAAGGCAGTTTTTTCCTATAGATCCACAGAAATAAAGTGAATTCATCTTTGACAAAGGGGCAAAGGCAGTTCAATGGGGAAACAGTCTTTTCAACAAATAACGCCAGAAAAACTAGGCAGGCACATGCCAAAAAAAGAAAAACAAAAAGAATCTAGACACAGACTTTATACTTTTAATAAAACTTAACTCAACATGGATCATAGATCATAGTGTAAAATGTAAAACTGCAAGACTCCTAAAAGATAACACAGGAGAAAGAATAATAATATTCTATTCTATGTGTGTACCACATTCTGTTGATCCATTCATCTGTTGACGGATACTTGAGTTGCCGTCACCTTTTGGCTACTGCAAACAATGCTTCAAGAACACAGGTGTATAAATATCTGTTTGAGTGCATGTTTTGAATTCTTTCAGATATATACTCGAATTGCTGGATCATATGGTAACACTATAATTTTTGCAAAACTGCCATACTGTCTTCCACAATGGTGGTATGATTTTACATTCCCACAAGAAAAGCACAGGGGTTCCCATAGGTACTTTCACTTTCTTGATGGTGTCCTTGGAAGCTAAAAAGTGATTAATTTCAACAAAGGTCAAATTACCTGGTTTTTTTTTTCACAGGTTTTGTTTTTGAGTGTCGTATCTAATAATTCTTTGCCAAATCTAATGTCATATTTTCCCCAAAGTTTTTTCTAAGTGTACTATTATTTTACCTCAGATATAGGTCTTTGATCCATTTTGGTAAATTATCGTATGTGGTGTAATTGAATGGTCCAACTTCATTCTTCTGCGTGTTTCTATCCAGTTGTACCAGCACCAATTTTTGAAAAGAATAGTCTTTCCTCCTTCTTGGCAACTTTTTTGAAAATCAATTACCCATAGTTGAATGGGTTTATATCTAGACTCTCAACTGAATCCACTGATCCGTGTCTCTGTCCTTGTGTCATTACCACATACCTGGATTACTGTGCTGAGAAGTCAGATTTGAAATCAGGAAATGTTAATCCTACTACTTTGTTTTACTTGGAAGATCGGTTTGGCTATTCTGGTTCCCCTGTAATTCCATATAACTTATGAAACAACTTGCCAATTTCTATTGTTAACTTAAAAAGCAAATTTTTCTCTCATTTCACTTAAGTGAGTTTATTCCAGTATAGCCAATAGAGGGGCCGGCCCGGTGGTACAGCGGTTAAGAGCACACGCTGTGCTGTGGTGGCCCAGGGTTCAGAGGTTCGGATTCCGGGCATGCACCGACGCACCGCTTGTTAAGCCATGCTGTGGCGGCGTCCCATGTAAAGTAGAGGAAGATGGGCACGCATGTTAGCCCAGGGCCAATCTTCCTCAAGAAAAAAGGAGAAGATTAGCATCAGATGTTAGATCAGGGCTAGTCCTCCTCACAAAGAAAAAAAACAAATAGCCAATAGAATTGCAATTAGTGATGTGCATGCTATGGGAAAGCACAGGCTAATCCACTAAACAAAGAAAAGGAGCTGCTTTTATAGAGAAAAAAGGGAGTAGGGAGGGGCTGTTGTAAATGAAAATCCATTGGGGGAAAGTAACAGCTCAGGGCAGCAACGGCTCCTCATTGGCTGAGCTGCAGCATTTCTCATTGGCTGGGCCATTGCCTGGTGAGGAGCGAAATCTTCCTTCAGTAGTAGTTTTACTTCCTGTCAAAGGTGAAAGCCATCATCTCTTCCTGTTTGGTGTAATTGAGGATGTGTGGTAGGGCGTTGGTGTTCCCCCTACAGATCTTGCCCACTCTAATTTATTTAAGGTTTCTTTTATTAATATCCACAGTATAAAGAAGTCTGGAGATTCTGATAGGGATTTCAATGAAACTCTAGATCATTCTGGGAAGTATTGCCATCTTAACACTGTCAAATCTAAGGATCCATAAATATGAGCTTTTTCTCTTTTATATGTTTGTTTATTTATTTATTTTCACATTCTCTCTTTTTTCTGGCCTCTATTGGTGAAGGAGTAACAAAGACCAAGGAAAAAGATGGCATCACTCTAAGGTCTTTGCTCATCTTCATTAAAGATTGGCAATGTCTAAATATCCAAATCACCTGACAACCTCACCTCATTCCTTTTAATTTCCAAAAATGCAAATCAAATTTTTGGCAATAAAAATACTTACTGGTTATTATTACAAGAAATTAGTTTCAGAGAAAATGTGGCTAGAAGAGTGTTTTTCTCCGTACATACTCAGAATTCTCGCAGCTCTGAAACTGATATCCCTTTACATTTGTTAATGACAATCCAATAGCAATACTGCATAGATTCTTTTTTTTTTTATAATTTTTATTTATTTATTTTTTCTCCCCAAAGCCCCAGTAGATAGTTGTATGTCACAGTTGCACATCCTTCTAGTTGCTGTATGTGGGACGCGGCCTCAGCATGGCTGGAGAAGTGGTGCAACAGTGCACGCCCGGGATCCGAACCCCGGGCTGCCAGCAGCGGAGCGCACGCACTTAACCGCTAAGCCACGGGGCCGGCCCTTATAGATTCTAAATTTTAAATATATAAAAGTATATAATCATTTTTCTGTCACTATATGATTATCATAAACATGCACTTTGAGTACAACTCCCTTTATTTTGTTTTTTTTTAAATTTTACCTATTGACACCCTTCACCCATTTCACCCATTCCCCATTCACCATCTCTGGCAAGCACCAGTTCTCTGTATCCACAGGCTTGGTGTCTTTGTTTGTTTGTTTTTTATTTTTATTTTAGATTCTCTATATAAGAGGGATCACATAATACTTCTTTCTCAGTCTGACTTATTTCACTTAGCATAATGCCATCAGGGTAAATCCACGTTGTGAGAAATGGCAAGATTTCATTCCTTTTTTTTTGGCTGAAAAATATTCCATTGTACACGTATACCACAATTTCTTTATCCATTTATTTATTGATAGACACCAGTTGTTTCTATGTCTTGGCTACTGTAAATAATGGTGCAGTGAACATGCGGGTGTATACATCTTTTCGAGTTAGATTTTTGTTTTCTTTGGGGAAATAACCAGAAGTAGAATTTCTGAATCATATGGTAGGTCTATTTTAATATTTTGATGAACCTCCATGCTGTTTTCCATAGTGGCTGCACCAATTTATATTCCCATCGACAGCACAGAAGGGTTCCCTTTTCTTCACTTCCTTGCCAACATTTGTTATTTCACACTTGTATATCTTTATTAATTTTGTATTGATGTTTTGAAGTTTTCAGAGTATTTACTACTTTATCACATTTATTCCTATTTTATTCTTTTTGATGCTATTATAAATAGATTTGTTAATTTTATTATCAGATTGTTCATTGTACTCTATAAAATACAACTTATTTTTACATACTGATCTTGTATCATTCAAATTTGCTGTACTTGATTATCCCTTCTAATAGATTGTTTCAGTGGACTCCTTAGAGTTTTCTATTTACAGATGAGTCATATGCAAGTAAAGATGGTTTTACATCTTCGTACCCAGTCCGGATACTATTTATTTCCTTTTCTTGAAAAACTGTTCTGGCTAAAATCAAATTTGTCAAATAGAAGTGGCAAGAGCAGACACTCTTGTTTCGTTCCTCATTTTTGGGAGAAAATATCCAGCCTTTCACCACTAAATATAATATTAGCTGTTGGTGTCCCACACTTGCTCATTACAAGGTTCGGGAAATTTCCTTCAAATCCTGGTTTCCCGAGTCTTTCTATCGTGAAAGGATATTGGATTTTGTCAAGTACTTCCTCTGAGTCTATTGAGATGATCAATCCATTTTTGCTTTTCACTCTATTAATATGATGTTTTATGTTAATGGATTTTGAGAGGTTAACCCAACTCTGCATTCCTGGAATAAATCCCATTTGGTCATGGTCTAGAATTCTTTTAATTTGTTGCTGAGTTAGGTACTACTATTTGTTGAGGTTTTTTTGGATTCATATTCACAAAGGAAACAAGTCTGTAGTTTTTTTGTGATTCTTTTGTCTGATTTTGTTATCAGGATAACACTGGCCTCACAAACGAGTTTGAAGCGTTGAGTTGATTCTGTTTTGGGGGAGACTTTGTGAAGAATCACTATTAAAACTTATTGGATGTTTTGGAGAATTCTGCTGTAGAACCCTCTGGGCTTGGGCTTTTCCTTATGGGTAGTTTTTTGCTTACTAATTCATAAAATCATAAAATCCACATTTGGGTTCACTGATTTTCTTTATAGGTTTTCTATTCTCGATTTTCTTATTTCTGCTCTAATTTTTAGTATTTCATTTTCTCAATATATTTGATTTGGTTTCTCATCCTTTTGAATGTGTTATGTAAAAGGTTAGGTTATTGATTTGAGATCTTTCTTCTTTGTTAGTTTAGGCATTTCTGGGTATAATTTTTGTATTTTTTGTATAAATTTTGTATAAATTTTGTATAAATTTTGATGTAGCCTGTAAAAGTTGTTATATTGAGTCCTTTTTTACATTCATTAAAAATATTTTCTAATTTCCTTATTGATTTCTTCACCCCATTGGTTATTTAGGAGTGTCTTGTTTAATTCCCTTGTATATGTGAGTTTCCCCAAGATATTAATTTCTTATTTCATTCCATCGTGGTCAGAGATCTTACTTTGTATTTTTTTTGTGTGAGGAAGTTAAGCCCTGAGCTAACATCCGTGCCGATCTTCCTGCGCTTCATGTGGGGTGCCGCCACAGCATGGGCTGACAAGTTGTGCGTAGTTGCGTGCCCGGGATCCGAACCTGGGCCGCCAGCAGTGGAGTGTGCACACTAGCGCTATGCCACGGGGCCGGCCCCTCTTACTTTGTATTTTAAATTTCCTAGCATTTAAAATTTATTAGGTGTGTTTTTTATGGTGAAGATTGATCTATGCTAGAGAAAGGTCCATGTGTGGTTGAGAAGAATATGTATTCTGTTGTGTAAGGAGTTGCACACCAGATGCCACAAGCCTTGTTCATATGCCCAGTAATGATTCCACATTTGGAAAACAGGTGAAATTAACATCTCAACTTCTTTAAGTTCACGATATTATAAACTCACTCTCCATAGTTTTGTAACAAGCAAACGTGCAAATTAAACAATGTGGTAAACAATCCTCCTGTATATCTCAGGTTTTTGATGCTAGAACTTATCTCTTCAATTCCTCCGCGGATAAGGTGTTCTCTCTGGGTTACTGTCTTTGTTGGGGGACAGATCAAGAAGCACCCACTTGGCCTTTCCCACCAGAATATGCCTCACTAACAGTGAGGCATATGTATTTTACGCCTTAATAAGTACATCTATATTCATTCTATATTGGGCCTAATGAGCTAATCTATTTTCATAACTTTATTAAGCATTTATAATTAGTATAAGGTTTGTGTGTGGTCTTTGAACATTTTTATTGGAACATTTATATTTCATTTTTGATTATTAAGAGCCATTTAGACTGTTAATGATATGATCTTTCGCTCTCTGTTATTATTGAAAACATTTTCCCAGTGGTGTTTCTATATCTTTTATTATTATCAATGATACATTTACATTTTTTAGTTTATCGAATCTATTCAACTTTCATGTAAATTTTTCTTGGGATGGTATAACTTCTACTTCCTAAGTATACAGAAATATTTTCTGATGTTTACTTTCAGTATTTTCATTTTATCTTTTTTATTGTTTAACTTGTTACTTCATATAGAATTTTTTTGGATGAAGGAGACAGGTGAGTTATAGACTCCCACAATTCATCATCTATTTTGTTACATCCTTTTGTTCGTTTATAGACCGGCAGGGAGTCGTCTTAGTCCCCAGTTTCTCAACATTGACACTACTGACATTTTTGACAAGATAGTACCATTTGTCAAGGGGACTGTTTTGTGCATCAGAGGATCCCTACATGTCTGTAGCAGTGCTCCCCACCTCCCACAGTCGTGACAGCCAGAAATGCGCCCAGATAGTGCCAAATGTTCCCTGAGAGGCAAAATCACCCCTATGACGGACAACTGGTCAGTTCTTATGATGGCATCAGACCATTAAATTATCACAACTCATTAATTTTTATAATGAAGGTATCTGGTGAAAACTTGTTCTTCTTCATTCTTTATTTGCAATCATTTCCTGAATACCCTTTGCACTTATTTTTAGGGATATACTTTAGAATTACTGTATTTTGAGAAAGAAAAAAGATCCTGATGCAAATTTGAGGGGAAATGTCTTTAAAAACGTGGCTGTGTGTAGAGATCTGCATCTTTGACTTCAGGAGTTTTCCATGCACCAAAGCTGGTTATGTTTCCGTGGAGTTGATGCCTCTGTCACCTCATCGGGAAACGCTCAGACTTGTTTGCACATAGATCTCACACATGGAATTAGCCCTAAGCCTCCAAATTTCATATGTAAGTTGAAGGACATGTGATTTTAATTCAATAATATATGTTGTTATCTGTAAGGTATGTATTTACAAAAGTTTCAGCGAATTGACTCCATCAGTTGTAGTCATTTTTCAGTTATTTTCTCTTTAGCTTCTCAAATAAATAATGCTGTCATCTCCAGTAACAGTATTTGCTTCATTCATCTTATTTGTCAGATTGATCATTGCATTTTCTCACATGAAGTTAGAGATGAAAGCAATGATAAATACTTGGAGTGAAAAGAAACATCTTTGGTTTTTGTTTGAATTGGCTCCTCCTTTCAATGGGCTGCCTCTCACATAGCAGTTCCTCATCATGTTCTACTCGCAAAACTCTTCTCTGAGTACTAGGCTGGCCTGTCGGTCATTGTGCCAGAGAGTGACCAGGGGATTTTAGCACCTAAAGGTGACTAAAAATATTGTGGCACCATCTTCAGATTTCAACCAAGGGCAAGGGCATCTCTTCAATAGTGGGGATTTTAATAAGGCCTGTGGGGAAGAAGAGAGTTATTTGTGATTCACACAGAGGAATCAGGCCTAGTCAATGAACCATTTGTCCTAATTTCACAATAAGAGGTGAAGTGTGCTCAGTGGCAAAGCTTGGTCTGAGTCAGGCAGCCTGGTGGTGAATCTGAGCACCCTCCTGATTGCCTGTGTAAAGTCAGACAAGTCACTTAGCTCCCCTAAGTCTCAGATTCCTCTCTTATCAAATAGGATCATACTAGTGCTTCCCTGTTAGAAGTCTGTGAAGATGAAAAGTCATGAGCCAATCCACCTGTTGTGCTGAGTGCAGTGCCTTACACTTACTAAGCCTCCCTAAAGTTCCTTTATTGTTAGTGTTAGCATTCCTGTTGCTATTCTCACTCATTGTCGTCATCATCTTTATAATAACTTAGAAAGCAGAACTTCTCTCAGTGGAATCTACAACAGTCTACACTGCAGAAGACTCAATAGTTTCTTGACATGTAAGGTTGCAACTGCCCTGTAGGACTACTGAGAACTAGTGCTTCTAATAAAGTTCTGTGATGACTATTTTGATTTCTTCTATGTGTGCTTACGTTCCCATATTTTGAAATCTTCACTTAAGAAATGCTAAGATGATTAGTTATGGTAATGCATGCCTTCTCCACTAGACAGAATAATTTGGTTAATCCTTCCTCCCACTACTACCTCAAACACCATGTCAATATTTCAGCCAGAACATGAAGAAAAAATAGTTCTGAAGGTGCAAACGTATACCTTGAGGTTGTGTCATTTAAATGTACTTCATGCTTCCCAGCACAAGAAGGATCAATTGCACTTTTATTTTCATTCAGAGCTAAGATCATCTTGGTTCACAACCTCAGGAGTTTTCTGGGTAACATTTGAAACTGGCTCCCATACATGAAGGGCAAGGAGCGACTGAAGAAAGAGGCAGGTCACTCCAGATTGATAGGTGGCAGTTGTAATGAGCAAGGGAACTTATATATGATGCTTGTGTTAGGCAGAGCGAGATGGGTAGGGCTCCGCACCTGCCCAGCAGAATCTGAAAAGTTTAGATAGAGGCTCTAATGGGGTTCAGTAACGTCTACAGTCCAGATGGTCTCCACAACATGTTATTCTCTCCAGGCCGCATCCTTGAAATGGCTCTCAGTTCAGGAACATTGGGAGAAATGTATATCCCAAGGACAGGAAAGTGGGTAAGAAGCCTCTGATTGCCCAAGTGCAGCTGGAGGTCACAACCAGTGCTCTAACCTGTGGTCACATCCTCTCAGTGACTCCTCCAGCAGAGCAGCTTCTTGAATCTCGGACAACTCATTCAATTGGGCCGTTTTTCAAGGCCATGGGGAAAATCTCTCTCTCTATACCTACAAATAACTCCCTGTCCTTCTTAAGGGGAGCTCTTTGTTTGGCTTAGAAGACCACCTTGTAGGAGATTCTTGAGTTCTCATGGGCTTCCCTCAGTGCAAGTGGATGCATGAGCATTCTAAGTATGTTTTGGCCCATGCGCTTGCCATAATGGAGATAAACAGGAACAACGTGCTCTTACCAAACACAACCTTCACATCTCATGTCTATTTTGCTGACCACAGTGATGAAAGGACCTTTGAGAGCACCATGATGTGACTTCAAGACAGAGCCAGTCTGTCCCTAGTGTTACCTGTGAGAACAATTCATTTATCTACTCATCAGTGCAGGAAGCACTTCCCTATTTTCTGCCCAGATGGGGCCACTAGTGGAACTGTACAATTCCCACAGGTGCAAATGAAAGTAGGGTGGGGAAGGACTGTGTACCTATTTTGCAAAACTATGTCAGACTCCACTTGTCAACAAAGATCAAAATGGAGAGGCTAATTATTGCCTATGGTGAGGCGACTTTCATTTGTGTGTGTTTGTAAAGAAGGATCACAATTCTAGGAGTCGCCTCCCAGCACTACCTTTCAATGCAAATATCCCTGCAGGGGACGAGTTCTGGCTGGCATTCTGCTCAGACACCTAAACTCAGGGGGCTGTCACTCAGACACAAGAGGGCGAGTCTTTTGAACTGTCCAATCAGAGGCGGCGCCGGGGCAGGTGGGTGGGGCGAAGCTCCCCAGCCGCCCCGGAAGTTGCTGCTGGCTCCAGCCACGGTGGGGATCGCGTTTCCCCGCCGTTAAAGGCTGTACGTGGCTCTGCCGCCTGTTTTGTCAGGTTGTGACCTTACCGACCGCGGGACTCATAGGAAGGAGCTTAGGGGACCCAGTAAATGTAGGAATGGTGAGTGTGCGGCCCCGGGTGAGGAGACGGGGAGGAGGGGCTGGTCGGAATCGGCCGTGGCGGGACCGGCCTCCCCGCGGTCACCTCCGAGTCTGCGGACCCGAGTCCGCGGGGGCGCCGCTCGGACCTCAGTCCCCTCCGGCCGCAGCGTGGGGGCGGGGCCGGCAGCCGGGACCCCGGGTGTCCTGTGGTCACTGCGCGCGGCGACTTCGGCCCCGGAGCCTCTCTGGGAGCTCTGTGCCCGCAGCCCCGCGTGTCCCCACGTGGTGCGGTGACCACGGGGAGGGTCATCGGGGACAATCCTGACTCGGTCTCCGGGTTCGTGCGTGGGAGGAGCTGTGGCCTGTGGGGTCTCCAGTCCTTCTTTCTCCTCAGGTGGCACTCATTTTCTTCTGAATTTTCCATGTATTTGGAGAGCACTGTCTCCAATCCACGACATTGTCCCTCCCGTCTAGGTCTTCCTAGGGCTATTGTTCAACCAATAGAAGTTTTTGTTCCATTTAGACGAGAGAACCTCAAGGTGTGAGATGGGTGTACTAAGTTCTCACATGCGTTTTCTAATTTTAGGTCAGTTTTTCTGTCCGTGTCCCTAGAGAACTTTGACATTTAAAAGGCCTTAGTATTCCTAAGGCAAATAAATTCCTATTTTAATGGATGTGAGGAAAAAGCACTTGAATTTCTATTTTCAGTGATATGAGGAAACAGGTCAAAGCTTATGTAAATCTTTGGAATTCCTAGTTTATTGCAGGGCTTCATTGCAAACCCCTAATGTCTTATAATATATTACTCCTTCCTGAACATGTCCCCAGTGTGCAGTCTAGTGGAGGGACAAACTATCATGCCCCTTGCCCTTTTTGTTAGAAAGGGATTGGTAAATTTTGTATTGTCTGCAGTTTTGTATCCATTAGTGTTTAAAGGATTATATCTTGGAGTCGTCTCCTAGTAGAAATGTTAAAATTAATTTTATAAAGCGCAAGTTAAATAAAAATAATGACCGAGCATAAGAAAAAATAGTGTATATAAATTTCTCTCCTTATTTTAAGTAAATAATGCATGGGAAGGTTTAAAAAATTTTTGAGAGGAAACTAACTTAAGGAGACTCCCTGCCTGCGCATCCTGCCCCCCTCCTCTGCTCTCACTCCAGCCCCCATCAAATGACCAGTTTTGATCACTGCTTCATCCTCCTGTTAGTGTTTATGTAAAAACAAGCCAGTGTGAATGCCTATTTTTCTCACCCATGTTTGTTCTTGTAGTGAGTGTCCAGGGTCCACATATTTGATGTTTAACTTCTGAAAACTTAAGCCTCACCCCTCCCTTTCCCCTAGGCCTTCTTGTCTGGACGGGCTGATGAGAAAGCCTGGAGGCTCCTGCACTGTGAGCTGCTGCTTGCTGGGCAGCTCCTCCTGTGAGCTGTGCTGCCCTGTGTGCACTGTTGACCCACCACGCCTGGTTCTATGTACAGAGGACTCTGAGTTGACAGTTTTGATAATTCCTTGTCCTTTGGAAGCAGGGGTATGAGAATGGGGCCATCCTTATTGTGGTCTTGTGTCCTATGTCTGGGGCAGAATCTGTGTGTTTACAGCGAAGGTGAGACTGAGGCTGGGGTCGCCTTGACATTAGGGGATGTCTGGGGTTATGAGGATGATTATACTCTGTGAATGAGGTAAACCCATTAGATGGCCACTGCTTGAAGAGCAGTTATTTCAGAGAGAAAGAAAAACACAGGAAAATGCAGCCAGTAGGTGTTGAGATTGCAGAGGGCTCTCCAGAACCCCTGAGTAACTGCTGCTGCTGCCCCTGTGTCTATTGCAACAAAGATCCTGACCCTCTGGGTTATAGTGGACAGCAGACACAGTCTGAGTTTGGCCCAGCAAAGGGGTTAGTTCAAACCCAACTTAAGCCCGGGTTCCTTAAACTCTGTAGAGCAACCATTTGTCGTGGAGGAGGCCTCTAACCCTGACGGCAGTGATTTGAGGCTCTCTGGAGGAGGGCCTTAAGATGTCCATAGGCTTCTGATGCAAGAACCTGCCCTGGTCCCCACACTATATGCTGTTAGAGCTGCTATTATCATCTCATACTGAGATCTCTTGAAAATAGAGTCTCTGAGAAGCACTGAGCATGTGACCCTCTACCAAGGCACCTGTTATGCCTTAGTGCTGGAAACAGCACCCTGCCAGCTCAGCCTACCTACTGACACTAGTGATATGAAGGAACCTAACCTTGGCCCTGAACTTATGCCACCTGCAGGAGGGGCGTGACCTTTCTTCAGTTCATTGAATGATGCTATGGTAATGAAGGAAGTCACCCCTCTCCCAGACACCTTGGTTCCCTGGGGAGTTCCTTGGGATTAACTGAATGCACAGCTCTGGAGCGTGCATAGCCTTTAATGACAATACACATTCATACATGATGGAGCTCAGTGCAGAGTTGCTGCTCTTCATCCCTTAATTGGGACATCCCTGATGAAGAACCAAACCCAAGTGTCACCAGAGCTACCAAACATCAGGCAGTCATCTTACCACTGACCAAAAAATTGGGCTGCTCTGGATATTTTCACAAACACTTAGTTTATGGTCTAAGAGATGACCCTTTGTGGTAAAAGAACTCTGGGAATCTCTTGACTGAGAGATAATAAAAATAGAAATCAAGGTAACACTTGTCTGTACGTTACTAGGTCTATAATACAAGGACTCACCAGGACACTCGTTATCCACCTTGGAGTTCTGACACTACTGAGAGTGGCCATGGCACCTCTCAGAGTATACAGTGCCCTGCTCTCCAACAAGGCATTCGGTGGAAGTTTCACCTCCCTTGTGGGTCTCAGGCTCATAGAGCACCATACTGGCTTATTGAAATCAGTTGAATGAGAGATGTCCTGTTTCAGTCATCAGGGGCAAATTGTAATGATTCTGTCTTCATCTTTGTTTTTTTTGAAAGACTCCAGTTTTTTTTGAACTGTTCCAGGTTTACAGAAAAATTGATCAAAATTCACATAGTTTCCACATAATCCCTCTCTCTGCGTTTGCAGTTTGCACTATTTTTCACTTTTTATATTACTGTGGTACATTTGTTACAATTTCCAACCCATATTGATGCGTGGCCGTGCAAAGTGTACGTTGGCATTGACTCTTGGTGCTATATAATGTATGAGTTTGGTAAATGTATAACATGGATCCATCATTTGTGTATCACAGAGTGTGGTTTCACTTCCCTAAAAATCCTCTCTGCTCCACATATTGATTCATCCCTCCCTCCATCCCACAAGTTCTTCACAACCAAATGTCTTCCTACTGGCTCATGCTGCTGTCTTTTCCAAAATGTCATATACTTGGAATCATACACTATATAGCCTTGTCACATTGGCTTCTTTCCTTTAGACATATCTTTTTAAGGTTCCTCCGTGTTTTCATGGCTTGATACCTCATTTCTTTTCATCACTGAACAGTGTTTCATTGTATGGATACACCACTGATTGTTTATCTATGCAACACTTGAAGGACATCCTGTTTAAAACTCTGTCTTTCCAATTATGAATAAAGCGCCTGTAAACATTCATGTGTAGCTTTTGTGTGAACATAAGGTTTCAACTGATTTGGAAAAATACCAGGGAACCTTAATGCTGGTTCTTATTCTGTTTAGCAACAGTGTATTTTGTTTAGAAAGAAACTTCCTGTCTTCCATTGTAGGTGTACCAAATTCTATTTCCACCAGCAATGAATGAGGATTACCTGTAGCTTCACATCTTCACCAATAGTTGGTGTTCTGAGTGTTTTGCATTTTACCCATTTAATAAGTGTTTAATGATACCTCGTTGTTTTATTGGCAACTTTCTAATGATATTTAATGTGGAGCGTGTTTTTATATTGCTTATTTCCCATCTATATATCTTCTTCAGTGAGATGTCTGTTCAGATCTTTTGCCTACTCTCTAATTGGGTTGTTTGTCTTCTGACTGTTGAGTTTTAAGAGTTCTTTGGATATTTCTAATAACACTCATTTACCAGACAAGTGTTTTACAAAGATTTTCCCTTATTCTGTAAATTATGTTTTTATTCTCTTAACACTTTCTCAGAACAGGCGTTTTTCATTTTACTGAAGTAAATTTTTTGTGTTTTATTTTTTCGTGGAACTTGGTGTTTGGTTTCGTATCTAAAAATTCATCTCCAAACCTAAAGTCATCTAGATTTTTCTCTCTTATCTTCTAGGAGTTTATTCCTTTGGCATTTTACATTTAGGTCTGTGAAGTGTTTTGACTTAATTTTTGTGAAATGTGTATGGCCTGTGTCTACATTCATTGTGTTTCTGTGTGTATTTGTATGTAGTTATCCATTATTTCCACCATTTGTTTAAAAGACTTTGTTTTTCATTTGCGTTGCCTTTTCTTCTTTGTCAAAGATTACTTGAGTATATTTGTGTGGGTCTATAAGGAAAGCAATTGACTCACATATCCTTCAGCCTTGCTATACTCTCTTATTAATTCTAGGAGTTATTTCTGTTGTTGTGAATTCTTTCAGATGTTTCACAGAGACAATCATGCCATGTGGAACAAATGTTATGACTTTAGCTAGAGGATTCATAAGGATGTTCCATCTCAAGAAGTGGAACTTTCCCTCTATTACTAGTTTATCACAAATGAATGTTGGATTCTATCAAATCGTTTTGTAATTTCATTTCCCCTTGCTTTCCTTTTTTATATTAGTAATATCTGCCTACCTTGCTTTTTTATCTTGAGTAGATTTTTATCAGTCTTGTCTAAGTACCAGCTTTTTTTTGTTTTCATTTTCTCCATTGATTTCCCACAATGACATAGATTTCTTTTCTAATTTTTACTATTTCTTTTACTGTGCTTACTTTGGATTTACTTGGCTCTTCCTGTTATTGTTTCCTAAGGTAGATGCTTCCATTAATGATTATAGATCTTTGGTTTTTCCAGTGTGTTTGTTCAATGGCATAAATTTCCCTCTAGACACTGCTTTTGCTGCATACAAGAATCTTTTGTATACTGTATTGTCATTTCATTTAGTTCAAAATAATTTTTCGTTTCTCTTGAGTCTTCTTCTTTGATCTTAAGTATTCTTTAGAAGTGTATGGTTGAATGTCCACATATTTCGGGGTTTTCCAAATTTCTGGTTGTTATTGACCTCTCTATGAATGCCTAGGTGATGTGAGAAGATAATTTTGTATGATTTCTGTTCTTTCAAATTTGATAAGATTGCCCTTTTTTTCCCAGAGGTTGTTGAATTCCCCAACTATTGAACTGAATTCATCTATTTCTCCTTGCCTTATATATTTTACCTCTCTGTTGTTACGCATGTACACATCAAGGATGGCTGTGCCTTCTTGGAGAATAGACACCTTTATCAGTAGGTAATGTCCATCTCTATCTCTGAAATTTCCTTTGCTTGACATCTGCAGTGTCTATAATTCATATACCTATGCCAGTTTTCTTTTGATCTCTGCTGGCATCTAATATTTTTCTCCATCCATTTATACTACATCAGTCTGTGTCTTTATATTGAAAGTGGGTTTCTTGTAGACAGAATATAACTCAGGGGGCCGGCCCCGTGGCTTAGCGGTTAAGTGAGCGCGCTCCACTGCTGGCGACCCGGGTTCGGATCCCGGGCTCGCACCGACGCGCTGCTTCTCTGGCCATGCTGAGGCCACGTCCCACATACAGCAACTAGAAGGATGTGCAGCTATGACACACAGCTATCTACTGGGGCTTTGAGGGGAAAAAATAAATAAATAAAATCTTTAAAAAAAAAAAAAAAAAGAATATAACTCAGTTTGTTTTTTAAGAATCTGATATTATTATATCCTTCAATTTTATTGAGACCATTGTTGATTAAAGTATTTTGTGATAGAGCTGGATTAATATTTAGCACCTCTTTTACTGTTTTTTTATCTTGCTCTTGTTGTTTGTGTCTTTTTGTCTTCCACTTTTTTTTCCATGTTCTCTGGCTGAAATAGAGCATTTTATCTGATTCTTTTGTTTCCTCTCTCTTAGCATAACAATTTATGCTTAGCACAACACATTTTTTAAAAAGCTCTTTTAGTGGTTGCCATTGAGCTTTCAGTACACATTTATAACTAACCCACGTTTTCTGCCAAATAAACCTATACCACTTCACTGTGGGCAAGTACCTCATAACACACTATCCCCAATTTCCCCTCCCTGTGCCTTGTCACATTGCTGTCATTTATTTCATTCATCTTAAGCTTCTCACTACCAAATACATTTTTGCTAATATTATTTTAAACAGCTATCAACTGTTATTTTAATTAGAAATATAAAAAATATTTTACCATGGCCCGGCCCCGTGGCTTAGTGGTTAAGTGAGCGCGCTCCACTGCTGGCGACCCGGGTTCGGATCCCGGGCTCGCACCGACGCGCTGCTTCTCCGGCCATGCTGAGGCCGCGTCCCACATACAGCAACTAGAAGGATGTGCAGCTATGACACACAACTATCTACTGGGGCTTTGGGGGGAAAAATAAATAAAAATAAAATCTTAATAAAAAAAAAATATTTTACCTTCATTTTTTTTCTAATCCTCTACCTTTATCATTTGCGTTCTTTCTGATAAATTTTTGAACATTTCATTCAAAGTAGGTGCACTCATGACAAATTTCCTCAATTTTTGTGTCGGAAAGTCCTAATTTTTCATTTTTTTTATGGATAATTTTGTTTGACAGAGAATGTATTCAGAAGTATATTCTTTGTCATTTTTCAATATGTGCTCTGTCTTTGATTTCTCTGTAGTTGAATATGATATTCTTGGGTGTGCATTTTTGAGTTTATCATGTTTACTGTTCTCTGAGTTTGCTGGATGTGCAGTTTGCTGGCTATCATTAATTTTAGGATATTTTGGTGATTATTACTTCACTTGTTTCCTCTATTACTTTCTATCTTTCTTTTCCTTCAGGTATTCCCAACCTGTGTATTTTTTTTTTTTTAAGATTTTATTTATTTATTTTTTCCCCCCAAAGCCCCAGTAGATAGTTGTATGTCATAGCTGCATATCCTTCTAGTTGCTGTATGTGGGACGTGGCCTCACCATGGCCAGAGAAGCGGTGCGTCGGTGCATGCCCGGGATCTGAACCCGGGCCACCAGCAGCGGAGCGTGCGCACTTAACCGCTAAGCCACGGGGCCGGCCCTCAACCTGTGTATTTTAATGCTTCTGTTAAAGAGAGTTGTCCTAGGCTTCATGGATATTGTACTCTGTCTTTTTTTTTCTTTTCGTTTCATAATTATATGTGTTTCATTGTATGGCATTTCTGTCATTTCCCAACATGCTCTTGAACCTGCATTACAGAGAAATATCATGAAATGTGATCACAGTAAAAATGTGTAGATAATTTCCATGTGTTCATGATGCTGTTAAATTGATGAGGAGTGTGCACAGAAAAAGAGTTTTTGATGATCACATCATAGAATATATATTTAGAGATGACAGAATCATGTGTAACTTTCCTAGAAATGGAATGTAGATCCCCCATGATGTCAGTCTTACGCATCCTACTCTACACATATTTGTGATGTTTTAGGACTCAGTGGCCATTGAGGATGTGGCTGTGAACTTCACCCCAGAGGAGTGGGCTTTACTGGATCCTTCACAGAAGAAACTCTACAGAGATGTGATGTGGGAAACCTTGAGGAACCTGGCCTCAATAGGTAAGAATGAGGACATTCCTTCACTTCACCAATTGGAGAACGAGTGTTTCTTGCCCATTAACATTGTTCCAAGATGTAGAATGGGAAAAGGGGAGATGTTGGTAAATAAAATTGAAATGGTCATAGCTCATCATGGTCTTAGAATCTAAAATTTTTTGTATAATTTCCAATACTGTGGAATCAACTGCCTGGGTCTGCATTTCAGGAAAAACATGGGAAGATCATGACACTGAAGATCAGTACAAAAGCCAGGGGAGAAGACTAAGGTGAGTCACACTCACAATAGAAAGCAATGTCTTGGGCTGGCCCTGTGGCTTAGCGGTTAAGTGCACGCACTCCGCTACTGGCTGCCTGGGTTCGGATCCCGGGCGCACACCGACGCACCGCTTCTCCGACCATGCTGAGGCCATGTCCCACATACAGCAGCTAGAAGGATGTGCAGCTGTGACATACAACTATCTACTGGGGCTTTGAGGGAAAAAAAAAAGGAGGAAGATTGGCAATAGATGTTAGCTCAGAGCCGGTCTTCCTCAGCAAAAAGAGGAGGATTAGCACGGATGTTAGCTCTGGGCTGATCTTCCTCACAAAAAAAAAAAAAAAAAAGTAATGTCTCACATGAGAATCCTGATATGTTACAAAATTTTAAACAGAAGCAAACAAAATGAATAACCCTTGCTTCCAATTTAGCTGTTTTTAGGGGCCAGCCCTGTGGCATAGTGGTTACATGCATGTGCTCTGCTACTGGTAGCCCGAGTTCGGAACCTGGGCGCACACCAATGCACCGCTTGTCAGGCCATGCTGTGGTGGCATCCCACATAAAGTGGAGGAAGATGGGCGTGGATGTTAGCTCAAGGCTGATCTTCCTCACACACACAAAAAAAATTAGCTATTCTTAGAAAATTTTGACCAAATATACCTTCTGAAATGTGAGGTACAGGTGCAGCTTTTACAAAATAAATTCACTTGGAAACAGTTCTAATAAATCCTGTATATGAATATCACCATTTGGATAATAGAAAGGGTGAAGTCCTCTTGTGGAGCATTCAGTATATTCAATTTCAGAGAATTCAGACAAGGCAGAAAACCTGAACTTTTCCTATAAATTATAATAAATATAACAAATATAAAGATCATTAATAAAGCAATGATTAATAATGTACTTCTTATGTTTTACAGAAGTCATATGGTGTTGAGACTCTGTGAAAGTGAAGAGGGTAGTCAATGTGGAGAAAACTTCATCCTTATTCCAAATGTTGATCTGAACAAGAAAACTAGTGCAGCAAAACCATGTAAAGATAGAGCATGTGGGAAAGTCTTCATGCATCATTCATCCATTAATAGGCACGTTACTGGTCACACTGAACACAAACCATGTGACTGTGAAAAATATGAGGAGAAGACATATAAATGTAAGGAATGTGGGAAAGCCTTCGTTTTTCCCAGTGTTCTTCGAAAACATGAAAGAACTCATACTGGAGAGAAACCCTATCAATGTAAAAAATGCAGTAAAGCATTGGCTTCTTCCAGGTCTCTTCAAATACATGAAAGAAGTCATACTGGAGAGAAACCATATAAATGTAAAAAATGCAATAAAGCATTCACTTCTTCCAGGTCTCTTCAAATGCATGAAAGAACTCATACTGGAGAGAAACCATATATATGTAAAAAATGCAGTAAAGCATTCTTTTATTCCAAGTCTCTTCGAGTACACGAAAGAAATCATACTGGGGAGAAACACTATCAGTGTAAAGAATGTGGGAAAGCCTTTATGGCTCCCTCAAGCCTTCAGTCACACATGATTTGTCACACTGGAGATGGACCTTATAAATGTAAGGAATGTAAGAAAGTATTTCTTTTTCCTAGTGCATTTCGAATACATGAAAGGAGTCACACTGGAGAGAAACCCTATGAATGTAAAAGTTGTGGTAAAGCATTCAGTCATCCCAGAAATCTTCGAATGCATGAAAGATGTCACACTGGAGAGAAACCCTATGAATGTAAGGACTGTGGGAAAGACTTTACTGCTCTCACCACCCTTCAAGTTCACATGATCACTCACACTGGAGATGCACCTTATAAATGTAAGGAATGTGGGAAACTTTTCATTCATCGTGGTTCATTTCAAGTACATCAAAGGATTCATACTGGAGAGAAACCATATGAATGTAAAGAATGCAGCAAAGCGTTCAGTTGTACCAGTACTCTTCGAGTACATGAAAGAACTCATACAGGAGAGAAACCATATGAATGTAAAAAATGCAGTAAAGCATTCGTTTATTCCAAGTCTCTTCGAGTACATGAAAGAAATCATACTGGGGAGAAACCCTATCAGTGTAAAGAATGTGGGAAAGCCTTTACAGTTCCATCAAGCCTTCGATCACACATGGTCTGTCACACTGGAGATGGACCTTATAAATGTAAGGAATGTAAGAAAGTATTTGTTTCTCCTAGTGCATTTCGAATACATGAAAGGACTCACACCGGAGAGAAACCCTATGAATGTAAAGAATGTGGCAAAGCATTCGGTTGTACCAGTTCTCTTCGAGTACATGAAAGAATTCATACAGGAGAGAAACCATATGAATGTAAAAAATGCAGTAAAGCATTCATTTTTTCCAGTTCTCTTCGAGTACATGAAAGAATTCATGCTGGAGAGTAACCCTTTGAATGTAAGGAATGTGGGAAAGACTTTAGAGATCCTTCAAGCCTTCGATCACACATCTTTGTTCACACTGGAGATGGACTTTACAAATGTAAGGAATGTGAGAAAGCATTCATGTATCCCAGATTATTCCGAAGACATGAAACAAATCACCCTGGAGTGAAAACCTATGAATGTAAAGAAAATGGGAGGGCCGGCCCTGTGGCTTGGTGGTTAAGTGCGCGCGCTGTGATGCTGGTGGCCCGGGTTCGGATCCCGGGTGCGCATCGAGGCACCACTTCTCCGGTCATCCTGAGGCCGTGTCCCACATTCTGCAACTAGAAGGATGTGCAGCTACGACATACAACTACCCACTGGGGCTTTGGGGGGAAAAAATAAAATAAATAAAATCTTTAAAAAAAAAAAAAAGAAAGAAAATGGGAAAGTCCTCAATTCTCATCAAATTTTCCAAATACATGAAAGAGATCATACTGGATAGAAACCGTATGAATATGCAAAATATAGTGAAGCATTTGTTTTCCCAGTTCTCTCTGAAGAATTGAAAGAACTCGTACTGGAGAGAAACCCTGTGAATAACAGGAAAGTGGGAAAGCTTTTGTTTGTCATGCAAACTTTTGAGGATATGGGAGAATGCACACTAGAAGAAAAACCATGTAAAAGTAATGAACGTGGAAAGACTTTTGTCATCCCAGATCTTAATGAAGGCATAAAAAGAGTCCCTTGGTTCAAACATCTTGGATGTGAACAACACAGGAAAGACGTCACATGGCTTACACCATCATATGTGTAATTCCCACTAAAAAGAAATACAAATATAAGTCATATGAGAAAATGTGATGGAAATTAATGTGTAGGCTGTTCTAGAAAACTTGCAACATGAAAGAGTTGTTATGAAATTTGTAAACCTATTGTGCTTACCAAGGATCTTTCTTACAGTGTGACATTGGATTGTGGATTTCTATTAAGTACTTTCAGAAATGAAGATTGAGGTGAGATAATTCTGCAAGTCATCCTTCATCAATAGTATATAAGATTACTAAGTAGTGGTTTTTCCTTAAATCAACTGATAATATTTTCTCTTCAATTTTTTTATAGTGTATTCATTTTTCTGTGTTTAGGGACAATTGAGAATGACGTTTGTATTTGTTGGGATTTTCTTACTGTCTTTGTATTGCAGTTCCAAGATATGCCTAATCCATTGTATATATTGTGCCTTTCTTAGAGAAAGCTCCTTTTCTGGGGCAGTGGGTATAGTAGACTTTTTTTATTTTCTATACTATTAAACAGTTGGAATAAATTTTGATGTATGGCAAGTGTATCAAAGAGTATACTTTCTTGTGAATTATTTTCACGTTAAGCCCTTTGCTCTTTGTCCTTCCTTCTGATTGGTATTTGGTGAAGAGACTTTGAATTATGTAGAGTCCTGTGCTAGGGCAACAAAATCCAGAGCTGGACGTATCATGTGTGTATTGCATTATGTCAATGAGGGTTAATATTAAGAAGCAGATCTTTAAGAATCCACCCCCTTTTGTTCCAAGTTGGAATTCACCAATAGCCTCACTTGCATGAGATTTGGAAGGCAGAAGCAAACAAGACATTAGTTAGATTTTGGAGCTGCCATGCAAGGAGAGAGACAGTTACATAGGAGCTTGGAAGACACCATCTTCCATCACATTTTCTGAATTCTTTGCCTTTCTAGTCAAGAGTATCTTGAATACCACCACCAACTGTTTGATTTCCATTTCCATAGAGATATATTGTCCACTGATATTTTCACAAATTTCACATCAAAGATCCATTCGAGTTAGGAATTTTCTGTACAGCCTCTTGTGTCCACCAGAAACCTAATTCACACGTTTGTGGTTGGGAGTATTCTCTGATTCTCCTCTTCTCTGGATGATATCTGTAGAAGGTCTAATTTCTGTAGGAAACATCTTATGCTGTTAATAGTGCTAGTGAGCATGTTTTCCTGATTCACCATGACGTCTACAATGGGGCATAGAAAGAACAATGTGGGAGTTTGCGTCTCTGCTACATTGTGCAGTGGCTGCCTTGACCCAGTTCTTCCATGTGAGAATGATCACGTTTCTCATGTCAGGAAGACAGTGAGTGTTTCCTGTTACTTGTAGCTGAACATATTCCCTCAATGTGTTTTCAATAATGTTTGTATGTCATTAATACTATGTGCATTTCTTGGTGAAATGAGCACTCCTGTAGTTGTTTCATTGATATATTCTCCCAACTGTTTTCTAAGCCATTGTGTGTTAGTAAATATTACTTTGGTTTTCATTTCCTTGGAGGATATATTAAAGTCCATTTAAATTATGGATTTTCTGATATACTTTTCAGTTTTCTTCATTTAATTACTATATATGATGAGTCAATTTTATCATGTACATACCAATTCAGGTATTTTTTCCTCAGGAAAACTGTTATTTTTTATTCTTTTCAAGTTACAATCTTTGTCATGAAAATAATTTCTCATTCATTCTTTTTTTTTTTTAATTTTATTTATTTATTATTTTTCCCCCAAAGCCCCAGGAGATAGTTGTATATCATAGCTGCACGTCCTGCTAGTTGCTGTATCTGGGGCACAGCCTCAGCGTGGCCGGATAAGCGGTGCGTCAGTGCGCGCCCAGGATCCGAACCGGGCCGCCAGAAGTTGAGCGCACGCACATAACCGCTAAGCCACGTGGCCGGCCCCTCATTCATTCTTAACCCATAACTTAAAATTATCGTTTTGTCAGTGTCTACTTGCCAGTGACCTGCAGGATTGCACCTCTAGTCAAAGAGAGAGGTGTAATGAATTCTAGTAAGATTGACCACAGACCATAATGGACTGTGAGGTATAACAGTAACAGGGTGTTGAGAAGTCCTTCTTACAAGATTTTGCCCTATGTTAGATGATGTGATTCCTATTCAAGGATTAAGTCATTTTCTGTATTGAATGCTGGGAGGAGGCAGACTCAATTCTATCTTTGGTAAACCTTTTATCTTTGGTAAACCTAATCATTGTTTTCTAGAAATTGAAAACAATACAGTAGAGCTAATGTTAATCTGTAAGTAGTTCCAGTCAGTCATTTTAGTAAGAAGTAGGGATTATTACTCATTTTTAGGATTTGAGATTTTATCTTTTACCACTTTTACTGTTATGGTTACAAAATACCCTTAGTTTTGTCTTGTCTAACTTTGGTGAAGGAAGTGGGTGTCACTTTTCTCTTCAGCAGGATGAGACTTGTCCTTCCAGTGACTGCAGGCAGCTCCTGGTCCTCTGGGACAGCTTTTGTCTTTCCTACTTATTATCAAAACACTGACGTATTTCCTATGGTGTATTAGACACTGTTTATTATAAAGTACCTCAGTTAAAACATAAAAATTCAGTTCTTAGTATACTACATATTTTTAATACGTTCTTTATGACTCAACTGAGGCCTTTGGGTTTTGGTAAATTGTGAGACAATACAAACCTAGCAAGGGAGAGAGACAGGGCCACTGTGCCAATCAAGCCTTTCTTTCCCAGAGACTATGCTCTTGATGCTAATGTTTCCACATCCCCCCCATGCCATGCACATTAGAGTCAGTGTACCCAATTCGGCAGAAATAAGGCACAGTAGGATTTGGATATATTGATGTAAAACAAACGAGTTCTTGCCGTCCTGGTGCTTATATGTTTGTGGGAAAAGAGAGATGATTAACAAATGGGGGAGGGGCCGGCCTGGTGGCACAAGTGGTTAAGTGCGTGTGCTCTGCTGTGGCGGCCCAGGGTTCGCCAGTTCGGATCCCGGGAGTGCACCGATGCACTGCTTGTCAGGCCATGCTTTGGCAGGTGTCCTATAGAAAGTGGAGGATGATGGGTGTGGATGTTAGCCCAGGACCAGTCTTCCTCAGCAAAAAGAGGAGGATCGGCAGATGTTAGCTCAGGGCTGATCTTCCTCACACACAAAAAACAAACAACAAATGGGGAACCCTAGTCTTATGAGACAGAAATAAGGGCTTTGAAGAAAACTTAAAATAATAACATTGAGCTAATAGGGAGGCCGAAGTGTGTATATCTGTTTTCTGTGCAGGTAGGAGTGAGTGAGGGTGTCATTATTATTGTTAGAGACTTGAGACTTCCTGTTTGATTTAAGCCACAGATATTTATGGTGTCTTTTTGTGTTTAATATAATTTGAGAGAATTTTTATTTACTTTTAAATATTCAAAGCGTTATAGTCTCTGGCATTTTCATGTTGCTGCTGTACTGACTGAATGTGCAATATATACCCCATTAAACCATGGGGTTCCTCCCATTTAGAGAAACAGTTGCATTCATCTGCACTGCTCTAGCTCATCCTGAGTGTGTTCTATGTGTAGAGTGATATCTATGCAAGTCCACTGTGATCTCCCTGTGGAAACTTCAAAAAGAGCTATGGGTGTTTAGAGGCAATCATCCAAGGAATAATTGAGATGTGCTGCAGAGGGAGGGTATCATTTTGAGGAATATCCTAATTGAGTATAAAAGGAGAAATGGAGGGGCCGGCCCCGTGGCTTAGCGGTTAAGTGCCCGCGCTCCGCCACTGGCGGCCTGCATTTGGATCCCGGGCACGCACCGACGCACCGCTTCTCAGGCCACGCTGAGGCCGTGTCCCACATACAGCAACTAGAAGGATGTGCAACTATGATATACAACTATCTACTGGGGCTTTGGGGGAAAAAAAAAGGAGGAGGATTGGCAATAGATGTTAGCTCAGATCCGGTCTTCCTCAGCAAAAAGAGGAGGATTGTCATGGATGTTAGCTCAGGGCTGATCTTCCTCACACAAAATAAATAAATAAATAAACAAATAAATAAAAAGAGAAATGGAAAATAATCACTGTTTTTTTAGTAGGAGTAGCTAGAAGTTTTTAGTTTCAATGATCCACTAAGTCCCGTAGCCCATTTTGCTGTTCTGTTTTCATTTCCATATGCTTAGATGTCCAGCTATGTTGTGGAAAAATCAGACAGAAAAGTAACAGCTGTGAGGTTTAATAAAGAGCAAAAGAAATCATTTTTCCTCCATTTTTTTAATGATTAACTTATGTACTGGAGGGGAGTTATTCAACTGGGCAACGCAAGAGTGTTGTTTTTGATGATTGCACATTTTCCATTTTTTAGTGTCAGGATTACTATACATTTGTCAAAATTCAGAAGTATACATAAATATTGTATATTTATATAATTAAGAGAAAATGAATAACTGAATCACTTTCATATGTTAGGATAATGTTAAACTCTCTTGATCCTTGATTTTTATGCATTCAACACTTCTTTCTAGCACTGTGGGATCCTTAGGAAGAATTGAAGTATTGAAAAGAAGAATGCAGTCCTCAACAGGCCTTTCTTGCAACCCTGTCTTAATTGAGAAAACACCCTCTGGGGTTGCACCTGCCCTGGTCTCCTACTCATAACTAGGAGTGAAGTGAGAGGGCTCCTAGAATCTGTCTGTGAGTTTAAATCAGGTTCTGTGGACAGATCTGTAGAAATAACTGTGATTCTGAAACATAAAGGTGTCTCCTAAGTGGGATCTGCCTGGGAATATCCTCATTCGTACACATTGGCACCATTTCTTTCCGTTATTATCCATTGACCTTTCCAGCTCTTCATTGCTCAACTCAGGCGTACTCATGCCTGCTTACTTGGAAACATCCTTAGAGATACATGCAGATCCCACTTTGGAAAATTTCCACAAGATAATGCCAGAGGCCTGTGAGCTGAGGTCATGGAAGCAGTGGTAGAACCCATGTCGTGACACATTCTGTCAGCCACGGTGACTAGAAACGTCACGTATTAGCAGATCTGCTTGCTTGTATATTCAACAATGCTTAAACAGATTGACTTTTAGCAGAGAAATAAATGGCTCTAGAATTTGTCTAAATAAGTCAATACGTGAGTGTCCCGTTACACACACCCGTTTCCCATAGAGGCTTTAGCAGCCTACTATAATGCATCTAAGAGTCTCCACACCTCCATGGTGGACATAAATTGCCCAAGGCATTCTTGTACCAAAATTATGCTGCTCATCCAGTGCTACACACAATTAGAGAATCCACTGATGGCAACTGACAGAGTATTTTTGTAAAGGGAGGGCCTCCCAGGGCTTGAGTTGATCCTCCACAGCCAGCTTCACATTTTGCCTTGGGTCAGAAATGCAGGACCCATCAGGTTTGCTAATCAAAGGCCTCATTGAAGAGATATAGGTACTTACAGGATAGAGCCAAAAATGGTGCTTCTGGCATATCACACCTACAGGAGGAAGTGTGTTCCCCTCTTCTCTGATTGATGTAATACATTCTGGAGGAGGTCACCTCTATTTTAGACTCATTGGCCACTTTGGCAGTGACTTGGGAGCATATGAATGACCAGGGAGTTCATATACTTTATGAACAGTGTGCACCACCACACCTGATGGGGTCCACTTCAGAGTTGCTCTGTTCTTTCCCTGGATCAAACAGGCCATCCTTGGTCACAGATTGGATCAGACTGATTAGTCAAACTCCAGGTACTTGTGCTAGCAATAGAGAATTCCCTGGCCAAGAATCGAACTCTTCCTCACATTTTTACAGATCCTTGAACCTTTTCCAATGATCTAGCTGTCTCATCCACCAATAGCAACAACTCGTTACCCAGGGTCACCACTTTGGCATAAAAAACTCTGGGATACCTTGCCTCACAATCCCCAAGTATGAATCAAGGTCACCACTTACTCTGCACATATTAAACCTCAGCCTGCAGAGGCTTATTTCATTGCTCAGGGTGATAAATTCACTTAAATTTCTGAGACACATACTGACACCTCAGACATGATGGCATTAATCTTGGCCCATGGGCCCCTGTGAAAGGAAACCACTAAGAGGCCTGTAACCTACAAGTCTAGGCAAAATTCAAGGGACTTTCCTCCCTACCATGGGTAACTTAGTGAGTGACCAATGCATCCGATGTGGAAAAAACATGTCACAGGTAACATAATCCATGCACGTTAAGTCCAGGTGGAGGAAGGGGGTCCCTACAGCTGATGGCAGATAGACTTTGTAGGGCTCCTCACCCCCTCTGCTGGGCTGCTTGCTACACTCAGACCATGGAAGAACCTTATATACACCAATTGCTCACCCTATCATACATGATCCTCCAGAAGCCAGAATCAAGGACTCACCAAGAAATTCTAGAAATTATTGGTATTATCAACTGTCTCAAAATATAAAACATCGGGCTCTTGAAAAGGTATTTAATGGATCTTGTACCTCTCTATGACTCAGGCTGCAATGCTCTTATGATGGCCTAATGGCGTACTTAGCCAAAACTTGCATTCTCCTAAATAGATGCTCCTGCTGTTTGAGTTACATTCAATCTCCAGTCTTTGGGGCTTATTATTTTGTTCTCATCATCAGGCTGACTGGCACCTTATAAGTAGAGCCTTTCTATTCTAGACTTTTCTGTCAGAATTGCCACTCCTACAGGTCTTTGATTTATTGTAATCATGCTCCCTAGCCACACTCTTATATCCCACTCCTGGGTCTTCCTCCTAACACCACCCATAGGCGGTGTGCCCTGCATGTCAATATTTCATTCTGGGCACCTGCCTTCAAGACCCTTTCAGTCCATCCAACATGAATGTACTGTTTTCCTACCATTTGCACTCGTGTGCTCATCGTCCTGGGAGTCACTGGTCCTGACCTGGGCACACATGATGTCATTCAACAAGCACATCCTTACTGCCAATCAAGAAATGTCTAAAACATTCAAAATATGTGTAGCAGACAGCTAATGTTTGAGACATTTTACATGAAAGAAAACTCCATGGCAGCCGTGGTAGTTGATGAGTACTTGGGTTTGGACTATGTATTAACCAGCCAGGGAGAGTTCTGTTCTCCTAAAAGGGCTGCTTGCTGCCTGTGGGCAGGCTGCTGTGCTGGCAAGGTGCCACCAATAACACAACAAATGACACACGAAATGAAACAATAACATTAGTAAAATGTTCTGTCAATGTGGCCACATGCATCAAGATAATATAAACTGAACAGATTTCTGGAACCATACTGACACTTTCTTTCCTGGCTCTCTCCTATACCCTCTAATGACAGGATTGAAAGATATTTTGGAGGCTTTGTGACCCTAATTATAATTTCTTGTCCTTTTCACATGACTTTTCAATTAATATTCAAATTCAAATTCATTTTATGAGATTTGTCATCATTCTGTCAATAAGCCTCAAGAGTGAACTTTAATAAAGACACTGCTCTCATTTTTAATATTTGAGTCTTCATGAGCTTAGATACCTGCTCACCCTGTCAGGCCCACAATGGATAAATAAGTCAGGAAAGTTGACACATGCCCCTTTTCTTTTTGTGCCAATAGTTAAGAGGGTCAAACTTTGAAAACCTGCTCCTCTACCCCTATACATCTTTTTTTTTTTTTAAAGATTTTATTTATTTATTTCCCCCCCCCAAAGCCCCAGTAGATAGTTGTATGTCATAGCTGCACTTCCTTCTAGTTGCTGTATGCTGGACACGGCCTCAGCAGGGCTGGAGAAGCGGTGCATCGGTGCGCACCCGGGATCCGAACCCGGGCCGCCAGCAGCGGAGCGCACGCACTCAACCGCTAAGCCATGGGGCCGGCCCCCCTATACATCTTAAAGGTTGAAGCCATTCTCCCTACACAAGCCACCCCAACCCACTTACTCTTGCCCTGCTCTCCTTAGAAGGTACCCGTGAGTAATAAACATTTATATCATCTTGATGCATGTGGCCACATTGACTTGACATCCAATCCCATTTTAGGTAGGGGGTTAATTCTGCCCCCAAAAGGACAATGATAAAAGAGAAAATAACCAATGGGAAATGTATTCAGGTGAAAGAATTTGTATAAGAGGAGGAAAAGAAATCAAAATACAGAGATTTCAGTATGATAATGTTTTTAGATGCGTTAGTCACAAAAGAAAAACTTTGAAACCACCCACATGAACTCTAGCAGTAGAATTAACAAGTGAAAATGGAATAGTCTCACAAGGGAAAATACAGCAAGAGAAGTGACTGGATGGTTTCTGTTCAGATATGTAAAGAGCTCTGAGTGATCATCTCATCTTCACAACAAGAGAAAACTGAACAATCTGAAAAGCAACCCCTCTTCTTAGATCCAAGAGAGATGAGATTACACGGCAAACCAACGCTCCCAAAATGAGATAGGCCAATATAGAGAATAACCGCTTACATGAAGGAGAAAGAACTGGAGGCAGCAGCCTCTAGAAACACGTAAACTGTTAACAGTGAATTTGCTGGAGACACAGATTAGACTAGCTTGAGTTAAAAGCTTTAGGGAGTCCAGTCTTAGTGAACCCCCATAATTTATGTATTTTTCCACCAGGAGCCCTAGGAAGATTTCCCTGTGAAAACTGGAAAAAATTGTCTCATGCTTCATGCAGGAAATGGGGGGAAAACTTGATACACACACAAAACATTCTGTGCTCTGTAACTTAGGCCATTTCTCAAAGAAAACTAATTTGCCAAAACCTTATCTGATTGTGGAAAGAGCAGTCAGACAACTCCCAGACTCTTCAGGATTTCTCTTTGACCACAGGGGAGGAATAAATGCTAAGAACCTGGAAGTTCATAGTCCAGAGATTGTGCCCCATCAGAACTTTACAGGTTTAATCATAACATAACAGAACATTTTCTGACCCTAAGACCTTCCCACATATCAGCATGGCTCCAGTATAAAAACAGTGAGTTAAAACAGAGAATTGCAAGACACAGACTACCTAAGATTGCATTGCCAGAGATGCCCAAACACACCAGGGGAGAAAACACAAGGACACTTGTATGCAGAATAAGGCATAGTGAGAGAGAAGTTTATAGCAAGAAACACGTATATTGAAAAAGAAAGATATGAAGTTAATAAGGGAACTGGAAAAAGAACAACAAACTAAACCCAGAGTACAAAATGAATTCTCTGGGGCCAGCCCCGTGGCTTAGCAGTTAAATGCTCGCGCTCTGCTGCTGGCAGCCCGGCTTCGGATCCCGGGCGTACACCGATGCACCGCTTCTCCGGCCATGCTGAGGCTGCGTCCCACGTACAGCAACTAGAAGGATGTGCAGCTATGACATACAACTATCTACTGGGGCTTTGGGGGAAAAAAATAAATAAATAAAATTATTAAAAAAAAAAATGAATTCTCTGAAAGCTACCAAATATGGGCAAAAGAAATTAAGAAATGTATAAATCAGTGGGAAAATGTCGTTTCATAGTTTTCAAGACTTCACATCGTTGAAATGGCACCACTCCATAAAATGATCTAGAGATTCAATTCAATACCTGTCATAATCCCAGCTGTGCCCTTTATAGAAATTGGCAAGCTGTTTCACAAATTCTGTGAAATTGCAAGGGAACCAGAATAGCCAAACCAATCTGGGAAAAGAAAAACGTACTAAGCGAATGTAATGAAGATATTATTGTATTGACACAAGTACAGATAGAGATCTATGGAAGATTGAGATTAGAGAAATAAACCCCCACGTTTATGCTCAACTAATCTTTGACAAAGGTACCAAAAGTGAGGAAAGAATATTCTTTTCATACATTGATGCTGGGCCAACTGGATAGCCACATGCAAAACAAAGAATTTGTACCTTTAAAACCCACAACATACAATGACTTACCAAAAGGGATCAAAGGCCTATAGATGAGCGTACAAGTATAACAAAGTATATGAAACATAGGAACAAATTCCTGACCTTGTATTTGGCAAAAATATGTTAGAGGTGACACCAAGAGCAATAACGGGAAAATAATGGGGAATTTGGGCTTATGTACTATGGATTAGTATGATGGTACTAATCTTATGAGACCATTGTGGTATATGTGGTCAGTCGTTAACCCACACGTCGTCGTACGGAGCATGACTGTATATGGATTATATCTTATTTTTTTTTTTTTAAAGATTTTATTTATTTATTTTTTCCCCCCAAAGCCCCAGTAGATAGTTGTATGTCATAGCTGCACATCCTTCTAGTTGCTGTATGTGGGACGGGGCCTCAGCATGGCCAGAGAAGCAGCGCGTCGGTGCGCGCCCGGGATCCGAACCCGGGTCGCCAGCAGTGGAGCGCGCTCACTTAACCACCAAGCCACGGGGCCGGCCCTGGATTAAATCTTAATAACGCTTTTCATATAAGTAAATAAATGCATTCAGAGCTTTGCAATGAAGAGTTTTGCAATCCCCTCTCTTAGGCTTATTAAAATTTCCAGGTTAATTGACACATCCATAGCTTGACAGTAACTTTGTGTGTATGTGATGAGAATGCTTAATCCATTGTCTACAGTTTACACATATCAAATATTGGGTTGTAATCTTTAAATATAGACAATATTATTAATCAATTGTACCTCAATAAAGCTATGGGGAAAGAGTTTCCAGGTGCATCCCACATTTACATAATGATTTATTGTTTGTCTTACATCAGTGAATTAAGAATCAATTGCCTTAGGGATATTATAACCATTTACATTTAAAACTTCTCTAGGGACAAAGGCAAAGTTTGATCTAAAATAATTTTCCCTCCGTTGTAATAGTATAATGGAGAATTTAGAGAACACATCTCATAGCTTGAGGTTGGTCTGAGAAGAGTCCCTGCACTCAGCTAGTGCTGTGGGGTTCCTACTTCCCACCAGAGTCAAGTGCCCTGGGATTCTTCATCTTAAGAACTGCTCGAGTCGGGGTGGGGCAGGGACGGGTGGAAGGCTGAATGCTGGCAGGGAGGAAAGCTCAAAATGGAGCCAGCCTCTTTATCACGGAGGGTGAGGTCACATTTAAGTGTCTGTGTTTCTAAACAAGGGTCAGAGTTCTGTTACCGCCCAACGTGGGGCCTTCTGCTCGCCGCAAGACATGCCAATAGTCAAGAGGCAAGGTGGTAGGAGAAAAAGGACTTTATTATTACAGCTTGCTAGTGTCGGGGGAAGAGGGAGAATCCCCCTCTGCCCTTTTCCTTAAGGTTCTTATGGCTGGCCAAATAATTAACAAGACAGGTTAGCAGGAGAAAATAATACCAAGTTTAATAACATGTATACATGGGAGAAAGCAGGGACACTGCGTTTCTCAACACAATAGCAGAAATTCGCGTCCTAAATACCATGTTCAGCCAACGACAAAGGAGGATTTTGGGGGTGGGGGGAGTCAGTTACAGAAGATTACCACTAAAACACAGTAAACAAGAGTAAGGTTATTATGCAGATTTAAGGCCTCACCTTCCACATTGATAAGCCTCTAGAAATGAGGCCATCCCCCTCTCTTCCCAAAACAGAGAGGGAGATACCTTTACAAATGGAGATTTCCCTTATAAATGTAAATGTTCATCTGGCAACTCCTTGCAGGGCCATCCAGAGAATGTGGCCAGAGAGAGGGAACTTCCGATAAGATGGGCTTGTTGGTGCCTTTCCTATTGTAACATTTATCCTACATTATCTTTACAGCCATCATGATAGATCTGTTCCAGGAAGGAGTTACTATGTCAAATTCTTTAGGCAGTTAGTGGGGGAGGTCGAATGTCCCCAGAGAAAACAACCAAGGTAAAGAGATAGATTTCAGGGTGGCCAAATCTTGATCTCCCACACTAGCAAGAGGGAAGTTGGCTGACTCATGTCCAAAAGAACCATCTTAAGGGGGCACAAAATCTTACAGCAGTTATATAGGCCATTGGGTTATTGGGGAGGCGGTTAGGAATGGTGACCTTCTGGTGTTACAGACTGGGAGTGCCACACCAGATCTTTCCGTTTTCACTGATGATAGCTATCAGCATAGACTCTCTGTTCGGGCGTCATCACATTCCTAAGGAACTCAAAAAAGCAGTTATCATCTTCTCGCAGCTGGGAGGCACATGGGCAAGCAGGGGTCGTAAAATCTACAGAGCAGTTAGATCTCCTGGAGGGCGCACATCCAGCTGGGTTAGTTTGTCAGAGGTCATTCAAAGTTATAATCGAGTTTTTCTTTTCTACAATATGGCTTCCCTCATGTCAACCTTGTCTTGAGCCGGTATCAGTTCCATGAGTGACACTGCAGTCTTACGCCAAGCCCTTGACCCCTAGAAGACATGAGACCCTCTTGTTCCAGCGTGGCCTGGCCTGGGCCACCCTCTTGTCTGTACTTGCTCCTCCTTGAAACTGACTCAGGAATTCCATGTGCACACCTGTCACCATGCGTTCATAAAGGGGGGGAACAACAGTGTCAGTCCCAGGCCTGGAAAACGTTCTGTTTAAATGTAAATGACTCAGGCGGGGACAGGTTAGCACCCACCGGGCAGAAGCTGGTTCCACGGAGCAAGGCACCCTCCTGCTCCGCTGTCACTCAGGGCTGAGGGGGCGTGGCCTTTGGTAACTGTCCAATCAGGGGCGCCACTGGGACAAGTGGGTGGGACGATGCAGCACAGCAGCATGGAAGTCCCTTCTGTGTCCGGCCTAGATGGGGATGGTCAGTCGCCTGCCGTTAACGGTCCCTGGTGGCTCTGTCACAGCCTCTGTCACGCTGTGATCTGCACTGGCCGTGGGAGTCATAGGAAGGACGCAGGGGACCCGGGAGACTAGAAATGGTGAGTGTGCGGCCCCGGGTGAGGAGACGGGGAGGAGGGGCTGGTCGGAACCGGCCGTGGCGGGACCGGCCTCCCCGCGGTCACCTCCGAGTCCGCGGACCCGAGTCCGCGGGGGCGCCGCTCGGACCTCAGTCCCCTCCGGCCGCAGCGTGGGGGCGGGCCGGCAGCCGGGACCCCGGGCGACATGTCTGTCACTGCACGTGGTGACTTCAGCCCCGGAGCCTCCCTGGACAGCCCTGAGCTACAGCCCTGAATCTTCTCAGATTGTACGGTGACCGCGGGGAGGCTCATCAGGAACAATAGTGACTCCGTGTCCAGGGTTCCTGTGTGAGAGGAGCTGTGGGGTCCCCAATTCCTCCTTTCTCTCCAGAGGGCTCCCATTTTCTCCTGAGTTTTCCAAATGTTTGGGGAGCAGGCTCTCAAATCCATGATTCTCTCTCCACAGCCCAGCTTTTCCTAGAACTGACAATAAATCCCTGAATTTTCAGATCTCTCCCCACATTCCCAAAGCCAGCTGCCCGTCACTGAACTGCAGCGTCATTATCAGCTATGCACCTTTCGTGGCCCATTTCAAACAGACCCAATATTTTTACTATTTCTCATTATTCCCCAGAGCCATGGGTGACTTTTTTTTTAACGATTATATTTGTCAGGATATTTTACATTAGAAGACAGCAGAAAATAACCACCTGGAACTACACTGCATGAAATCCAGTGCGAGAGTCTCCCCCCAGGATCCTTCTGGGCACAGACATCCTGTGGGAAGTCATTTGGGTGGAGGGTCCTCTTGAGAAACTTTCCTGGGTGATCTGTCCCGTCAGTCTTCCCCTCACTGGGTTGTGACCTTGAAAATATTTACTCACTTATTTAACTCTCCATTTTTCAATAGGGGTAAAGTGTATTTAATCAACTGAGTTTGAAATGCAGTATAAAATATTTCCAAGCTAGTAAGAAAGAGGTGAATTCCAAAAAATAAAATATTCCTGCATTGCATTCCATTTGTTAAGAATTCTGATTTCACTCTTTCTTCCCCTGAGTGTGTGTAGTAAGTTTCTGAGGGCCATATTTACTTTTGGGTGTTTTCAAATGAAACTCCAGGGCTTAGACATGCAGACCACAAGTGTCCAAGTGTGATTAATTATTTACCAACCAATTTCTTGCCATAGAAATAATAATTAACTGTCATCTTTTTTTTCTAAAAGGAATAGATATTTGGGGTTTTCTGGTTGAACTAGTAAAAGTGCCTTACAATTTTCTTCCCTCCTTTTTGCATATAGGATGCGTTTAAATGGTTTTGCTGGATTGTTCAAACACTGGGTTTGCATCATTTAAAGTATCAGTGGTGTTCTTTTTTTTTTTAAGATTTTATTTATTTTATTTTTTCCCCCCAAAGCCCCAGCAGATAGTTGTATGTCATAGCTGCACATCCTTCTAGTTGTGGCATGTGGGACTCGGCCTCAGGATGGACGGAGAAGTGGTGCCTCGATGCGCACCCGGGATCCGAACCCGGGCCGCCAGCATTGCAGCGCGCGCACTTAACCACCAAGCCACAGGGCCGGCCCATCAGTGGTGTTCTAAAGCAACTCCGGTGAGGAGGAGACCCAGTAGTCATTGACCAAAGCTAAGGCCCCCTTGGGCCTGCACAGGGAAGGACTTGAAGGCCCAGTTGTTCTTCCTCGAGAGCCTCCCCCTGCAGGTGTCCTGCCTGCTCACACCCCCCATGGAAGGAGCCTCTATACTGAGAGGAGCTGCAGAGCCCTGGAAAGCTGGGGGTGCACGTGCCCATGGGAAGAGGAGGGGGTTGATCTCCTTTCTTAGATTGTGGTTGTGGTTCCTTAGGCCTAGACAGTTTTAGATGTTATGTTTGAATTTTGAACCCACAGTGTAAGTTCAGTGAGAGCGTAATTTGTGCACATTGAGAAAGTCTGTGAAGATCAGGTGTTCTGTCCTGTGGACAAAGAGTTCATTAATTTGGGAGTTCATTTGGGTCAGAACCTGCAACTGAATCCAGCTGAGTTTTCCTCATTGTGAGAAGGGAAGCCTGAGAGAGGGAGCATGTGCATTATTCCTTGGGGAGGGGAGGGCGTGTGGAGCTCCCAGAGTTCAGTCCTGTGGCTGCTCAGGTGCCCCACCCCCCTCCACCAGGGACTGACCCACTCCAGGGGTTCTATCTTGACTGAGAGGGCCTAGACCCCAAGTTTGGGAATATGGTTAACTTTCCAAGTGTGAGTTTTCCTTTTGACCTGTAGGCAAGCAGGCTGCTTCTATAAGCTGATTTGAATATTTGTGTTTCCTTGGATTCCTTTATGAACTGAAGATTGCAGCCCTCTGATTCTGGTTTCATTTGCCCTTGGGGTTTTAAAATGTAAGTTGATTGAGTTATGATGTGAGTAAGGGAAGAAAATTGTGGAACCAAATAAAAGTTTTGTTCCATTTAGGCAAGAGAACCTCAAGATGTGAGATGGGTTTATTTAAGCTCTCAGGTGCATATCATTTTTGTTGTTGTTGTTGTTGTTGTTTTTTGGTTTTGGTGAGGAAGATTAGCCCTGAGCTAACATCTGTGCCCGTCTTCCTCTATTTTGGATGTGGGTCACTGCCACAGCATGGCTTGACGAGTGGTGTGGGTCCATGCCCAGGATCCAAACCTGCAAACCTCAGGCTGGCAAAGCAGAGCATGCTGAACTTAACCAGCAGGCATGGGGCCAGCCCCATATTCCATTTTTAGGTCAGTTTTTGTGTGTCCATGTCCCTAGAAAGCTTTGATATTTAAAAGGATATAGTGTTCCTAAGGCAAATGAATTCCTATTTTAATGTATTCAAGGAAAGAGCACTTGAGTTTCTATTTTCATTGATATGAAGAAACAGGTCAAATCTTCTGTAAATCTTTAAAATTCCTAGTTTATGTCAGGGCTTAATTGCAAACCCCTAATGCATTATAATATACTACTCCATCCTGATAATATCCCCAGTGTAAATATAGTGGACTGACAAACTATAATGTCCTTTATCCTTTCTGTTGGAAAGGGATTTGTAAATTTTTTATGGTTTATAGTTTTATATCTATTAGTGTTTAATGGACTAAATCTTGAGGTGGTTTCCTATGTAGAAATGTTAAAATTAAATTAAATTTTCACCAAAAGTTATTTAAAAATAATGATCAAGCATCAGGAAATATAGTGTATATAAATTTCTCTCCTTATTCTAAATAAATAATGCATGGGAAGGTTTAAAAAATTCCTGAGAGGAAACTAACTTAAAAAGACTCCCTGCCTGTGTATCCTGCCCCCCTCCTCTGCTCTCACTCCAGCCCCGCTCAAATGACCAGTTTTGGAGAACTGCTTCATCCTCCTGTTAGTGTTTATATAAAAACAAGCCAGTGTGAATGCCTATTTTTCTTACACTGTCTGTTCTTGTAATGAGTGCCCAGGGTCCACATATTTGGTGTTTGGCTTCTGAACACTTAAGCCTCACCCCTCCCTTTCCCCTAGGCCTTCTTGTCTGGACGGGCTGATGAGAAAGCCTGGAGGCTCCTGCACTGTGAGCTGCTGCTTGCTGGGCAGCTCCTCCTGTGAGCTGTGCTGCCCTGTGTGTATTGTTGACTCCAGCAAACCTGGATTCTAATTACAGGGGGTTCCACGTTGGCAGTTTGGGAAATTCTTGGCGGTTTTCCTCGACTTTGGGAGCAGGCATACAGGAATGAGGCCGTCAGTCCATATCTTGAGTGGAATCCGTCTGTGTGTTTGGAGTGAAGGTGAGACGGAGGATGGAGTTACCTTGACATTAGCAGGAGCCTGGGGTTATATGGATGATTATACCCTGTGAATGAGCTGAGCCCATCAGATGGTCACTTCCTAAAGAGCAGTCATTGCAGAGAGGAAGAAGAGACAGGAAAATACAGTCAGTAGGTAGCAACATTAGAGAGGGCTCACCAGGACCCCTAAGTAACTCTGCTGCTGTGGCCAGCCCTGCATCGATTACAACAAAGATCCCGACCCTCTGGGTTGTAGTGACAACACCCACAGTCTGAGTTGGGTGCAGCAAAGAGATTAGTTCAAACCCGACTTAAGCCTGGGTTCCTTAAACTCTATAAAGCAACCAATTGTCATGGAGGAGGCCTCTAACCCTGATGGCAGTGACTGAGGCTCTCAGGAGGAGGACCTTAAGTTGTCCATAGGCTTCTGATGAAGAAATCTGCCCTGGTGCCACATTATATGCCATTAGAGCTGCAATTATCTCCAGGTACTGAGATTTCTTGAACATAGAGGGGCTCACAAGCACTGAGCATGTGACCCTCTACTGAGTTGCCTATAGTGCCTTTGGCTCTGCAGAGCGCACCCTGCCAGCTCTGCCTGGTGACTGACACATGTTTGTGATATGATGGAGCATAACCTTGGCCCTGCAACTTATGCCACCTGCAGGAGGAGAATGGCATTTCTTTCTTCAGTTCATTGAAAGATGACTAGGGTAATAGAAGGGGTTCACCCCTCTCCTAGACACCTTGGTTCCCTGGGTAGTTCCTTGGGATTAACTGAATGCACAGCACTGAGGAGCATAGACTTGAAGGATGACAGTACACATTCATACATGATGGAGCTCAGTGGAGAGTTCCTGTTCCTCATCCCTTAATTGGGATATCCCCTGATGACCCAAACCCGAGGGTCACCACATCTAACCAAATATCAGGCAGTCATCTTACTCCTGGCCAAACATTGGCCTCATCTGCATATTTTCACAAAATCTTGGATGATTGTCTAAGAGATGCCCCTTTGTGCTAAAAAAGAATTTTGAGAATCTCTTGACCCAGAGATACTCAAAATAGAAATCAAGGTAACACTTGTCTGTACCTTACTAGGTCTACAATACGAGGACTCACCAGGACACTCATTATCCTGGTGTTGGAGGATATAGGTTCTATCCTATAGGTCGGAGTTCTGACACTACTAACAGTAACCATGGCACTTCTCAGAGAATACAGTGCCCTGCTCTCCAACAAGACATTCGATGCAAGTTCCACCTCCCGTATGGGTCCCAGGCTCACAGAGCACCATACCGGCTTATTGAAATATGTTGAAGTCAGTTGAATGAGAGATGTGTTGTTTCCTTCAGCAGGGGTGAATTATAATGACTCTGTCTTCATCTTTTTCTTGAAAGATTTCAGGGTTTTTTGACCAGCTTTAGGTTTACAGAAAAATTGATCAGAATTTAGAGAGTTACACATGACTCTTCTCTCTGCCTCTGCACAGTTTACACTCTCTTTCACATTTTGTATTACTGTGGTACAATTGTTACAATTTCCAATCCCACATTGATGCATTTCCGTGCCCAGTGTACATTAGCATTGACTCTTTGTGTTATACAATGTACGGGTTTTGGCAAATGTATAATGACATGGATCCATCATTCCTGTATCATAGAGTGTAGTTTCACCTCCCTACAACTCCTCTGTGCTCCACCTCTTGATTCATCCCTCCCCCAACCCCCAAATTCTTCACAACCAATGATCTTTCTACTGGCTCATGCTTTGTCTTTTCCAGAATGTCATATACTTGGAATCATACACTACATAGCCTTGTCACATTGGCTTCTTTCCCTTCGCAATATAATTTTAAGGTTCCTCCGTGTGTTTTCTTGGCTTGATACCTCATTTCTTTTTATCACTGAACAGTATTTCATTGTATGGATGCCCCAGTAATTGTTTTTTCTATTTGACTCTTGAAGGACATTTTGCTTAAAACTCTAACTCTTGCCAATTGTGAACAAAGCGCCTATAAACATTCATGTGTAGGTTTTGTGTGAACATGTTTCAACTCATTTGGACAAATACCAAGGAGTGTGATTGCTGGATCTTACTCTATGTAGTAACAGTGTATTTTTATTTGAAAGAAAGTTCCTGTCTGTCATTGTGGGTGTACCAAATTCCGCTTTCACCAGCAATGACTGAGGATTACCTGTAGCTTTGCTTCTTCACTCATAGTTGGTGTTCTGAGTGTTTTGAGTTTTACTCATTTAACAAGTGTTTAATGGTCCCTCATTGTTGTTTTATTTGCAATTTCCTAGTGACATTTGATGTGGAGCATGTGAAAATAAGCATATTGCTTATTTCCCATCTATATATCTTCTTCAGTGAGAAGTCTGTTCAGATTTTTTCTCACTCTTTAATTGGGTTGTTTGTCTTCTGACTGATGAGTTTTAAGAATTCTTTGGATATTTCACATACCAGTCACTTATCCAATCAGTGTTTTACAAAGATTTTTCTCTCACTGTGTTAATTGTGTTGTTATTCTCTTAACACTGTCTTTCTCAGAGCTTTCTCAGAGTGGTTTTTCATTTTAATGAAGTAAATTTTTTTTCTTTTGTGGACCTTGCTTTTTGGTTTTTTATCTAAAAATTCATCTCCAAACCCAAGGCCATCTATATTTTCTCCTATGTTACCTTCTAGGAGTTTATTCCTTTAGCATTTTACATTTAGATCTGTCATGTGTTTTTGTTTTTTTTTTTTTTTTTAATTTTATTTATTTATTATTTTTTTCCCCCAAAGCCCCAGTAGATAGTTGTATGTCACAGGTGCACATCCTTCTAGTTGCTGTATGTGGGACACGGCCTCAGCATGGCCGGAGAAGCAGTGCGTCAGTGCACGCCCGGGATCCGAACCCGGGCCGCCAGCAGCGGAGCGCACGCACTTAACCACTAAGCCACGGGGCCGGCCCCTGTCATGTGTTTTGACTTAATTTTTGTGAAAGCTGTAACGCCCGTGTCTACATTCCTTTCGTGTGTGTGTGTTTGCATGTGGATTTCCATTATTTCCACCACTGTTTGTTTAAAAGACTTTCTTTTTCATTTTCCCTTTCTTCTTTGTCAAAGATCAATTGACTGTATCTGTTTGGATCTCTAAGGAAAACCATTGACATGTATTCTTCCACCTTACTATACTCTCTTATTAATTCCATGAGTTATTTCTGTTGTTGTGAGTTCTTTCAGATGTTTCACAGAGAGAATCATGTCATATGGAACAAATGTTATAAATTTAGCTACAGGTTTTGTGAAGATGTTCTTTCTCAAGTGGAAGTTGCCTTCTATTACTAGTTTCTTATCATAAATGGATGTTGGATTTTATCAAATGGTTTTTTATTTTCTTTCCCTCCTCCTTTCCTTTCTGATATTAGTAATTTCTGTTTTCCCTCTTTTCTTTGCTATCTTGACTAGATGTTTATCAATTTTATTAGTATTATCAGCCTTATTTGTTTGAATTTTCTGCATGGATTTCCCACAATGACATTGATTTCTTTTCTTTTTTTTTTTTTTTGTGAGGAGATCAGCTCTGAGCTAACATCCATGCCAATCCTCCTCTTTTTTTGCTGAGGAAGACTGGCCCTGAGCTAACATCCATTGCCAATCCTCCTCCTTTTTTTTTTCCTCCCCAAAGCCCCAGTAGATAGTTGTATGTTATAGTTGCACATCCTTCTAGTTGCTGTATGTGGGATGCCGCCTCAGCATGGCCAGACAGGTGGTGCATCGGTGCACGCCCAGGGTCTGAACCCAGGCTGCCAGCAGCAGAGCACGCGCACTTAACTGCTAAGCCACGGGGCGGCCCATTCTTTTCTAATTTTTATTATTTATTTTATTGTGCTTACTTTGGGTTTAATTTGTTCTTTATTTTATTGTTTCCTAAGGTAGATGCTTATATTATTGATTAGACATCTTTGTTTTTACAGGGTATTTCTTCAATGGCAGAAATTTCCCTCTAGGTACTGCTTTTGCTGCATCCAAGAACATTTCATATGTTATGTTTTTATTTTGTTTACTTCAAAATAGTTTTTTATTTCTCTTTAGACTTCTTTATCGATCCTATATATTATTTGGACATGTGATATTGAATCTCCATGTATTGGGGCAGTTTCTAACCATCTTGCTGTTATTGACTTCTAGATGAATGCTTATGTGGTTTGAGAGCATATTCTGTATGATTTCTGTTTTTTCAAGTTTATTAAGGTGTACTTTATGTCCTAGAATGTGGTTTGTCTTGGTGAATGTTCCATGTGAACTTGAAAAGAAAGTATGTTCTGCTGTTGTATATGAATTATCCCATGGATTACAATGAAATCCAATTGTTTCACAGTGTTGTTCAGTTCACCTGTGTCCGTCTTCTCTTCCTGCCTACTGAAATCTATAATTTGTGATAAAGAATGTTGATTTCTACAGCTGTAACACTGGATTCATGTATTTCTCCTTGCATTCTATCAGTTCTTGTCTCATATATTTTGCCCCTCTGTTGTTATGCAGGTACACATGAAGCATTGCTGTGCCTTCTTGGAGAATAGACTCCTTTATCAATATCTAATGCCCCTCTCTATCTCTGAACTTTCCTTGGTTTGTAATATGCATTCTCTATAATTCATATACCTATGGCAGCTTTCTTTTGAATAGTGTTGGCACGGTCTGTTATACTCCATCCCTTTACACTTCATCTATCTGTGTCGTTATACTTACAATTGGGGTCTTGTAGACAACATATAATTGTATTTTTTGAAATCTAATGTTACTGTGTCTTTCAATTATATTGAGAGTATTGATGATTAAAGTGGTTATTGAGGGCCGGCCCTGTGGCTTGGTGGTTAAGTGCGTGCGCTGCGATGCTGGTGGCCCGGGTTCGGATCCCGGGTGCGCATCGAGGCACCACTTCTCCGTTCATCCTGAGGCCGAGTCCCACATACAGCAACTAGAAGGATGTGCAGCTACGACACACAACTATCCAATGGGGCTTTGGGGGTAAAAAATAAAAATAAATAAAATCTTAAAAAAAAAAAATAAATAAATAAAGTGGTTATTGATACAGTTGGATTAATATTTACCAAAAGCTTTACAATTTTCCATTTTTTCCCTTGATGTTTGTTTCTTTTGGTCTTCCACCTTTTTTCTGCCTTCTCTGGCTGAAATTGAGCATTTATTTATTTATTTATTTTTTGGGGTGCTAACTAGACTTTTTTGTTCAGACTTTATTTTTTAGAGCAGCACTTTTAGGTTCACTGCAAAATTGGGCAGAAGATACAGAGATTTCCCATATATTCCATGCCCCCACACATGCATAGCCTCCCCCACTGTCAACCAGAGTAGTACATTTGTTACCATTGATGAACTTACACTGACACATGATTATCACCCAAAGTCCATAGTTTATGTTAGGGTTCAGTCTTGGTGTTGTATGAAATTGAGCATTTACTCTGATGGTTGTTTTCTCCTCTCATCATATTACCTACAGACTTTTATTTATTTATTTATTTCTTTATTTTGTGAGGAAGATCAGCCCTGAGCTAACATCTATTGCCAATCCTCCTCCTCCTTTTTTTTCCCCCCAAAGCCCCAGTAGATAGTTGTATGTCATAGCTGCACATCCTTCTAGTTGCTGTATGTGGGACGCCGCTTCAGCATGGCTGGAGAAGCGGTGCGTCGGTGCATGCCCAGGATCTGAACCCGGGCCTCCAGTAGCGGAGTGCGAGCACTTAACCACTAAGCCACGGGGCCGGCCCTTACCTACACATTTTGATAAAACATTTTTTAAAGGTTGCCCTTGAGTTTTCAGCATACATTTACAACTAACCCACCTCCTCTGCCAAATAACACTCCACCACTTCCCTGTTATGCAGGTTCCTCTTAACACACTAGTCCCAATTTCCCCTTCCCTGTCATTTGTCACATTGCTGTCATTTTTATTTCACTTGTCCATAAGCCTCTCATTACAAAATACATTGTTGAGGGCCGGCCCTGTGGCTTGGTGGTTAAGTGCGCGCGCTGCGATGCTGGCGGCCCGGGTTCGGATCCCGGGTGCGCATCGAGGCACCACTTCTCCGTTCATCCTGAGGCCGAGTCCCACATACAGCAACTAGAAGGATGTGCAGCTACGACACACAACTATCCACTGGGGCTTTGGGGGGAAAAAATAAAATAAATAAAATCTTAAAAAAAAAAAAAAAATACATTGTTGCTAATGTTATTTTAAACAAAGCATCACCTGTTATATTAATTATAAGAAATATAAATATATTTTACCTTCATTTTTTCATTTTATGAAAAATTTTTATCATTTACATTGTTTCTGATAAATTTTTGAACATTTTATTCAAAGTAGGTGTACTCATGACAAATTTCCTCAATTTTTGTCTCAGAAAGTCCTTATTTCTCCTTTATTGCTGAAGGACAATTTTTCTTTACAGAGAATTCTAGGAGACTGTTTTTTTTATTTTCAGAACTTTAAATATTTCACTCTGCTCTGCACTGGCTTGCATGGTTTTTGAAAAGAAGTCCAATTTAATTCAGATCTTTGTTTCTTTATACCTAAGATGTATTTCTTCTCTGGCACTTCTCACTGTATTGCCTGTCATTGATTTTTCTCTAGTTTGAATATGATATCCTTGGGTGTGCACTTTTAGTTTATCATGTTCAGTGTTCTCTGAGCTTCCTGGATGTACTTTTTGCCAACTATCATTAATTTTAGTAGATTTTGGTGATTATTACTTCACTTGTTTCTTCTCTTTCTTTCTGTCTTTCTTTTCCTTCAGATGTCCCCATTATGTATATTTTAAAATTTCTGTTAAAGAGAGTTGTCCTAGGCTTCATGGGCATCATCTGCTGTCTTTTTTGTTATTTTTGCCCTTGCATTAGACTTTGGTGAAATGGATTTTTTGTTTAATACAGATCTTCCTAAGAAGAGACTATCTGGCATATAATTCGAAAAGCTGTCCTTTTTTTCTCTTTTCCAATTTTGGATACACCATTTTGCCGTGTGACCTCAAGACTCTCATGGATCTAAGAATAATTGTTGATTTCAAGTTTGTTCATTTTCTTCCTGTTAGGTCAAGAATGACAGTTCTAACTTCCGTAACTGCAGCATCAGAAGGTGGCAATGCCTGATCTAGAGTGGCTGGTCAGTAAACACTTCTTCTTGAAGTTTGGGAATAGAGATTTTATGTACTTTTAGAGGAAACCACTGTTAAGTCCTTCACAATTTTATAATCATGGGCAAATTTACCATCAAAACGTTTTGGACTTCAATGAACTCCCTTGCAATCTGTAGTTTTTAGCCTGCCCCTCAAGTCCAACAAGTATCAGATACACGGTTAGTATTTGACCAGAAAGAGTTCTTATGGCACATTATTGTCTCAGTATGTGTTGTATAAATTGGTGGGAGGTAGCCTTGAGTCACTTGAGTATAGAGATTTTATGGTCTAAGTTGTCATGCCGCCTTCTTTTTGTCTGAGAACTATCTTCCAAATAATATTTGAGCCCATCAAATCATACAGAGAGAATGGAAGACCTGAGTCTACGATGAATATTACACAAGTTAAAAGCAATGATTCTCCATAAGAATATTTACATTCAGCCAGCTGCATCTGATTACCTGTAATGAACTAGAGTACTCCAAGACAATGTCTCCTGCTGGGCTTTGTTACAAGTTTGATTTCTACAGGCCTCCTGGACTCTCTGTTTGATGATGAGACTAGAAAAGAAGGCTTCTAGTAGTTTATTATGTTTTCATTTATTGAAACCTCATGCAGATTTGACCCTCTGTCTCATGAAGTGCTGTAATTGGTGAGTAATAAAGAAGATAAAAGAATTTTTCTCAAAATAAATCATTAGTCTTAAATGATAATATTTGTTTTATTTGTATAGTATTTCTATCATTTCCCAACATGCTCTGGACCCTGCCATTAGAGAGAAATATGATGTAATATGATCACAGTAAAATGTGTAAATAATTTCCATCTGTTCATAAAGCTTTTAGTTTGATGAGGAAGTGTATACAGAAAAACTGAGTTTTTGACAATCATGGCATAGAATAAATGCTTGGAGATAAGAGAATCATACGTAAGTAAATTTGCTACAAATGGAGTATAGATCCCCACTGCTGTCAGTCTTATGCATTCTATTCTGTACATGTTTGTAATGTTTTAGGACTCAGTGGCTATTGAGGATGTGATTCTGATCTTCACTGCAGAGGAGTGGGCTTTACTGGATCCTTTACAGAAGAAACTCTACAGAGATGTGATGTGGGAAACTTTCAGGAACCTGGCCTCAATAGGTAAGAATGAGGACATTCTTTCACACTGTCAATCAGAGAAGAAGTGTTAGTTGTCCATTAACATTGTTCCAAGATATAGAATGTGGAAAGTGGAGAGGTTGGTAAAAACAAACAAACAAACAAAAAACTAGAAATTGTCATAGCTCATCATGGTCTTATTTTTTTTTTTTTTTTTTTGTGAGGAAGATCAGCCCTGAGCTAACATCCATGCCAATCCTCCTCTTTTTGCTGAGGAAGACCAGCCCTGAGCTAACATATATTGCTAATCCTCCTCCATTTTTTCCCTTTTTCTCCCCAAAGCCCCAGTAGATAGCTGTATGTCATAGTTGCACGTCTTTCTAGTGCTGTATGTGGGACGCCGCCTCAGCACGGCCAGAGAAGCGGTGCGTTGGTGCACACCCGGGATCCAAACCCGGGCCGCCAGCAGCGGAGTGCACGCACTTAACCACTAAGCCACAGGGCCGGCCCCCATCATGGACTTAAAATCTAAAAATTTTTCTATAGGGGCTGGCCCCGTGGCACAGCAGTTAAGTGCATGCGTTCCGCTGCTGGAGGCCCGGGTTCAGATCCCAGGCGTGCACCAACACGCTGCTTGTCAGGCCATGCTCTGGTGGCATCCCACATAAAGTGAAGGAAGACGGGCACAGATGTTAGCTCAGGGCTAGTCTTCCTCAGGAAAAAGAGGAAGATTGGCATGGATGTTAGCTCAGGGCTGATCTTCCTCACAAAAAAATAAAAATAAACAAAAATTAAAAAAAAATATTGGGCTGGCCCCGTGGCTTAGCGGTTAAGTGCGTGCGCTCTGCTGCTGGCGGCCCGGGTTTGGATCCCAGGTGCGCACCGACCACGCTGCTTCTCTGGCCATACTGAGGCCACGTCCCACATACAGCAACTAGAAGGATGTGCAGCTATGACATACAACTATCTACTGTGTCTTTGGGGGGAAAAATAAAAAAATAAATAAATAAATAAACATTTTTCTATAACTTTAATACTTTGAAATTAACTTTCTGGCTCTGCACTTCAGGAAAAACATGGGAAGATCATGATATTGAAGATCAATACAGGAACCAGGGGAGAAAACTGAGGTGCGGCACACTCAAAATAGAAAGCAGCATGTCACATGAGAATCCTGGTATCTTATGAAATTTAAAAAGAAGGAAACAAAACAAATAACCCTCGTTTCAAATTTAGCTATTCTTAGAAAATTTCTCCAAACATGCCTTGTGAAATGTAATGTAGAGGTTCATTTATTGCAAAATAGTTCACTTGCAAGTAGTATTAATGAACCCCATCTATGAATATCACTGTTTGGATAATAGCAAGGGATCAATTTCCAAGAAATCAGACTAGGCAAAAAAACCTAGACTTTTCCTATAAATCATAATAAATATAACAAGTATAAAATCACTAAGAAAGAAATAATTAATAATGTGCTTCTCATTTGTTACAGAAATCATATGGTAGAGAGACTCTGAAAGTGAAGATGATAGTCAATGTGGAGAAAATTTCAGCCTTATTCCAAATCTCAATCTGAATAAAAAAACTACATGGGCTAAACCATGTGAATGCAGTGCATGTGGAAAAGCCTTCATGCATCATTCATCCCTTAATAGGCATGTTGGATGTCACACTGAACACAAACCATGTGACTATCAAAAATATGGAGAGATGCCATGTAAATGTAAAGAGTGTGGAAAGCCTTCACTTTTCCCAGTTATCTCCGAATACATGAAAGAACTCAAACTGGAGATAAACTGTATGAATGTAAAAAATGCAATAAGCATTCACTTCTTCAGTTCTCTATGAAAACATGAAAGAAATCACACTGGAGAGAAACCTCCTGAATGTAAGGAATGTGGGAAAGCCTTCACTTTTCAAGTTTTCTTCAAATACATGAAAGAACTCATACTAAAGAGAAACATGATAAATGTAAAAGATGCAGTAAAGCACTCACTTCTTCCCATAATCTTTGAGTACATGAAAGAATTCATACTGGAGAGAAACGCTATGAATGTTAGAAATGTGGGAAAGCCTTCATGAATCCCTCAAGCCTTCCAGCACACATAATCTTTCACATTGGAGATGGACCTTATAAATGTAAGGAATGTGGGAAAGCCTTCACTTTTCCCAGTTTTCTTCAAAAACATGGCAGAACTCATGGCAGAGAGAAACCCTATGAATGTAAAAAATGCAGTAAAGCATTCGCTTCTTCCAGTTCTCTTCGACTACATGAAAGAATTCATAACTAAGAGAAACCCTATGAATCTAAGGAATGTGAGAAAGCATTCACTTCTTTCAGATCACTTCAAAAATATGAATGAAGTCACACTGGAGAGAAACTGTGAATGCAAGGAAAGTGGGAAAGCCTTTATTCCTCATCAAAATTTTAAAGGATATGGGAGAATGCACACTAGAGGAAAGACCATGTAAATATGAAGAATGTGGGAAAGCCTTTTGTCATCCCAGTTCTTTCTGAAGACATGAAAAGATTCACTTGATAAAAACCTCACGAATATAAACAGCATCAGAAAGACTTCAATTGGCCCATATCCTTCTGTGTGAAACTCCCACCAAAAGCAAATATAAATGTAAGTAATATGAGAAAGCTTTATGGAAATTAAATTTTGTATAATGCTGTAGAAAACGTTCAATATGAAAGAGTTATTATAAAATTTTTAAATATATTGTTTTATCAAGAAACTTTCTTGGGCCGGCTCCGTGGCTTAGCGGTTAAGTGCGCGCGCTCTGATGCTGGCGGCCCGGGTTCGGATCCCAGGCACGCCCCAAGGCACCACTTCTCCGTCCAACCCGAGACCGAGTCCCATGTACAGCAACTAAAACGATGTGAACCTATGACATACAACTATCTACTGGGGCTTTGGGGGGAAAAAAATGAATAAATAAAATCTTTAAAAAAAAAAAAAAAAGAAACTTTCTTAAAGTGCAACGTTGGATTGTGGATTCCTATTAATTACTTTCAAAAATGAATATTCAGGTGAGAAAATTCTGCAAGTCATCCTTCATCAATAGTAAATAAGATTATTAGGTAGTGCTTTTTCTCTTAAATCAGTTAATATTTTCTCTTTAATTTTTTAAATAATGTTTTAATTGTTCTGTGTGAAGGGGCCATTGAAAAATGACAGTTTGTATTTGGTGGGATTTTCTTACTGGCCTTAATTGCAGTTCCTGGATATGCCTTATCCACTGTATATATTGTACCTTTCTTAGAGAAAGCTCCTTTTTTGGGCTGGTGGGTATAGGAGACTTTCTCTTTTCCATACTATTAAACAGTTGGAATTTGTATATTGCAAGTTTATCAAAGAATATACTTTGCCATGAATTCCTATTTTCATATTTGGGCCTTTGCTCTTTGTCCTTCCTTCTAACTGGTATTTGGTGAATAAACTTTAATTAAGTAGAAGCCTGTGATAGGGCAACAAAGTCTAGAGCTAGACACATCACCCCTATATTGTGTTATGTCTGTGAGGGTAATATTAAGAACTTGATCTTCAACAATCCATCCCTTTTATGGTCCCCTGTTGGAATTCACCAATAGCCTCACTTGCATGACATTTGAAGGCAGAAGCAAACAAGGCATTGGTCAGATTTTGGAGCCACCATACAAGGAGACAGACAGTTACCTGGCTGCTATGAGCACACCATGTTCCAGCCCATTTTCTGGATTCTTTGCCCTTCTAATCAAGAGTATCTTGAAAACCACCAACAACTGTTTGATTTCCATTTTCTTACAGGTATATTTTCCTCTGATGTTTTCACAAGTTTCACATCAAAGATACATTAGAGTTAAGATTTTTCTATGAGGCCTCTTTGTCCACCAGGAAACTAATTCAGACATTTGTGGTTGGGAGTATTCTCTGATTCCCCTCTTCTCTCGGTGACAGCTGTATAAGAAGTTCTAATGTGTATAGGGAACACCTTATACTGTTAATAGTGCTGGTGAGCATGTTTTCTTGATTCACCGTGACATCTGCAGTGGGGCATAAACAGAAGGACCTGGGAGTTTGTTTCTCTGCTGCATTGTGTAGTGGCTGCTCTGACCCAGTTCTTCCATGTGAGAACAATCCCTTTCTCATGTCAGGAAGACTGTGTTTCCTGTTACTTGTAGCTGAACATGTTCCTCAATATGTTTTCAATAATATTTGATTGTATGTCATTAAAACTACTTGCATTTCCTTGTGAAATGAATGCTTGTTTTATTGATATATTTTATCACATGTTCTAATCCATCATATGCTAATAAATATAATTTTTGTTTTAATTTCTCAGATAATATATTAAAATTCATTTTAATTATGGATTTTTCAGATATACATTGCAATTTTCTTCATTTAATTATTATACATCATGAATCAATTTTGTCATGTACATTACAAGTTCAAGTATTTTTTCCTCAGGAAACTGTGTTTTTATTCTTTTACATTTACAAGTTTTGTCATAAAATTTCTCATTCATTTTTAACCCAAAACTTAAAAACATGGTTTTTTCAGGGCCCTTCTTGCTAATGACCTGCAGGTTTGTACCTGCAGTCAAAGAGAGATGTGTAATGGATTCTAATAAGATTGACCACAGTCCCTAAAGGACTGTGAGGTATAACAGTGACAGGGTGCTCAGAAGGACTCCTTCCAAGATTTTGGCCCATGTGTTTTTTTTTTTTTTTTAATTTTTATTTGTTTATTTTTCCCCAAAGCCCCAGTAGATAGTTGTATGTCATAGTTGCACAGCCTTCTAGTTGCTGTATGTGGACGCGCCTCAGCATGGCGGGACAAGCGGTGTGTCGGTGCGCCGCCCGGGATCCGAACCCAGGCCGCCAGCAGCGCAGCGCGCAGCACTTAACTGCTAAGCCACGGGGTCGGCCCGCCCATGTGTTTTGAAGAAGCCAAGAACAATGTAGTTGAGCTCAAGTTAATTTGTAAGAAGTTCCAGTCAGTCATGTTAATTTAAGAAGGGAAACTTAGTCATCTTTATGATTTGGAATTTTATCTTT